>NW_019943507.1:0-1366 GCF_002910315.2 Salvelinus sp. IW2-2015
TTTACATAAGGTGTATTTTTAAATCAGATTTTACTGCTTGCATCAGTTACCTGATGTGGAATAGAGCTCCATGTAGCCATGGCTCTATGTAGTACGGTGCGCCTCCCATTCTCTGCTCTGGACTTGGGGATTGTGAAGAGACCTCTGGTGGCATGTTTTGTGGGGTATGAATGGGTGTCCGAGTGCTAGTAGTTTAAAACAGACAGCTCGGTGCATTCAGCATGTCAATACTTCTTACAAAAACAAGTAGTGATGAAGTCAATCTCTCTTCTTCTTTGAGCCATGAGAGATTGACATGCATATTATTAATGTTAGCTCTCCGTGTACATTTAAGGGCCACCCGTGCTGCCCTGTTCTGAACCAAATGTAATTTTCCTAAGTCCCTCTTTGTGGCACCTGACCACAACGGCTGGACAGTAGTGCGACAAAACGAGGGCCTGTAGGACCTGCCTTGTTGATAGTGTTGTTAAGGCAGAGTAGCGCTTTATTATGGACAGACTTTCCACATCTTAGCTAGTATTTGCATCAACATGTTTTGCCCATGACAGTTTACAGTCCAGGGTTACTCCAAGCAGTTTAGTCACCTCAACTTGCTCAATTTCCACATTAGTCATTACAATATTTAGTTGAGGTTTGGGGATTAGTGAATGATTTGTCGCAAATACAATGCTTTCAGTTTTATAAATATTTAGGACTAACTTATGTATTGCCACCCATTCTGAAACTGACTGCAGCTCATGTTAAGTGTTGCAGTAATTTCACTCGCTTTAGAAGCTGACATGTATAGTGTTGAGTCACCTGCATACATAGACACTTTACTCAAAGCCAGTGGCATGTCATTAGTAAAAATGGAACAAAGTAAGGGGCCTAGATAGCTTCCCTGGGGAATTCCTGATTCTACCTGGATTATGTTGGAGGCTTCCATTAAAGAACATCCTCTGTGTTCTGTTAGACAGGTAACTCTTTATCCACAATATAGCAGGGGTGTAAAGCTATAACAAACCTTTATCCAGCAGCAGACTATGATCGATAATGTCAAAAGCCACAATGAAGTCCAATAAAACAGCTCCCACAATATTTTTATCATACATTGCTCTCAGCCAATCAGTCATTTGTGTAAGTGCATGTTGAATGTCCTTCCCTATAAGCATGCTGAAAGTCTGTTGTCAATTTGTTTACTGTAAAATAGCATTATATCTGGTCAAACACCATTTTTTGGAAATGTTTACTAAGGGTTGGTAATAGGCTGATTGGTCAGCTATTTGAGCCAGTAAAGGTCTGTTTGGTGGAGTGCTGCAGAGATGGTTGTCCTTCTGGAAGGTTCTCCCATCTCCACAAAGGAACTCTAGAGCCCTGTCAGAGGACC
>NW_019943507.1:1387-34855 GCF_002910315.2 Salvelinus sp. IW2-2015
TTATAATTACTTTTGCTGCTCTTTTGCACACCAGTATTCTCTTCTTGCACATGATCATCTGATGATTTATCACTCCAGTGTTATATCTGCTAAATTGTAAATATTCGATTTATTGCCTACCTCATGCCTGTTGCCACACATTGTATATAGATTCTCTTTTTTTTCTACCATGTTATTGACTTGTTTATTGTTTACTCCATGTGTAACTCTGTGTTGCTTCACACTGCTATGCTTTATCTTGGCCAGGTCGCAGTTTGCAAATGAGAACTTGTTCTCAACTAGCCTACCTGGTTAAAAAAGGTGAAATAAAATAAATAAAAAATAAAATATACACAGAATGGATCATTCATTGATTTCAAATTATGTCATAAAGAAAACGTTCCTGGTGGACGAGCTGACATGATGGCTGGTTACACAAAGGAAAGGGGGTTGGGTTTGAATGAAAGTGCGGGAAGACTGAGGAACAAAGGAGAAGCTATGTCTCTATCGGGCCGTAGGCAGCTACTCTATCGTAAATACAGAATCTTATTCATTCTAAATAACCGCCTCATTTGAAAAAGAGAGAATGAATAAATATTTACTCTGAGCTGCGCTTCGGTAGATTGGTCGTCGATAGAAAGCGGTTGTCCAGCATGGATCTTGGTCCTCTGAAGACTGTCTAGTGGTGAACTGAGCGTGTAGAATGATACTCTGTCCGTCCTCTCCTAGCCCACGTTTAGCGGTGGAGGGGTAGCACTTCTTTAGTGAATAAGAGTTCAAAGTTCATACCAAGTTGCCATACTTTAAGCTCATGCATATATCTGGCTGGTATAGTCGAAATTCATCCTCCGGCATGTAGGTCGTCACCTTCACATTGAAATTCGATGACAATTTCGTTAGGTTCTTGCTGAGGTTGGCTTAGTTCTGTAGGTGGTCTTTGTTCTTTCAACGTGAGGATGGAAGTCCTCACGTCCTGGAACAGAAAGTTACATTTTCGTAAACGGGTTTATATAGTGGTGAAAGAAGGGCATGTTTCATAGTTTACAACCCATGTCTGTCACTGGGCGGGCCTCTGAGTGAGCAAAGATGGTGTTCTTCTGACAAACCATTCTCTCATTAAGAAGCTAAAAATTACATTTAATCTTTTCACAAATAGTTTCATATTTAAACATTTAAATTGCACAACAATTCCATGTGAATCTGATAACTAGAATGTGTAAATTTTCCAAAATACAGTTTATGTCGCCTATCATCAGTAATCATGTCTCATGACGTCAACTGAACTGACATCATATTCATTAAGTCCCAACGCATATTTTCAACTGGTTGGATTACCGAAATATGGTTCCATTTCCCATCTTTTGATGTCACCAGACTCTCTCTCAATGTTAACAACGGGATTTTCAATAGTCACATCGGTAGAGTAGAGATAGGAAAAAGGGGAAAGGTGTTTATGGGGGTCATAAACCTCCCCCCTCAGGCCAACGTCATGACAACACCTATGTGAGAATGCTATTCATTGACTACAGCTCAGGATTCAACACCATAGTGCCCTCTAAGCTCATCAATAAGCTATGGACCCTGGGACTAAACACCTCCCTCTGCAACTAGATCCTGGACTTCCTGATGGGCCACCAGCAGGTGGTAAGGGTAGGAGACAACACATCCGCAACGCTGAACCTCAACACAGGGGCTCCTTAGGGGTGCATGCTCAGCCCCCTCCTGTACTCCCTGTTCACTCATGACTGCATGGCCAGGCACGACTCCAACACCATCATTAAATTTGCTGATGACACAACAGTGGTAGGACTGAATACCGACAATAACAAGACAGCCTATAGGGAGGAGGTCAGAGACCTGGCAATGTGGTGCCAGGACAGCAATCTGTCCCTCAACGTGATCAAGACAAAGGAGATGATTGTGGACTACAGGAAAAAGAGAACCGAGCACACCCCCATTCTCAATGCCAGGGCTGCAGTGGAGCAGGTTGAGAGCTTCAAGTTCCTTGGTGTCCACATCACCAACAAACAAATATGGTCCAAGCACACCAAGACAGTCGTGAAGCGGGCACAACAAAACCTATTTGCCCTCAGGAGACAGAAAAGATTTGGCACGAGTCCTCAGATCCTCAAAAGGTTCTACAGCTGCACCATTGAGAGCCTCCTGACTGGTTGCATCACTGCCTGGTATGGCAACTGCTCTGCCTCCAACCGCAAGGCACTACAGAGGGTAGTGCGAACAGCCCGGTGCATCACTGTGGCCAAGCTTCCTGCCATCCAGGACCTCTTTACTAGGCAGTGTCAGAGGAAGGACCTAAAAATTGTCAAAGACTCCAGCCACCCTAGTTATAGACTGTTCTCTCTGCTACCAAACGGCAAGCAGTACTGGAGTGCCAAGTCTAGGTCCAAGAGGCTTCTAAAAAGCTTCTGTTGCTTCCACTTTTCTGGGCTCAGTTATTTACTTAACAAATAATGAATACTCAAAATGTGCACTTATAAATCATAACAATTTTAATCAAAATACAGCTGCTGACAGAAGTCAAAGATCAATCATCAAACATACAACTGATGTCGCTCCTGAGTTCTGCAAAATAGGAAAAGTCCAAGTTGCTTTTAATCTTCTTGCAGTCAACCCCTAGCGATGTAACTGCCTACGTCAACACCTTCTACTCATGAGACCAAGCCCATGCATATACAGTTATACAAACTTGCAGGAGAGACACTAGTTCCAGAGTTTTATAAGGGCTCAGCAGTAATTTTCCACTCCCCAAGTTGATTTATAGTGGTATGTCTGACTAGTCTCTTATCTCTTTCACTCCCCTGCAGGATTCTGTGTCTATGAATCTCTTTTAGCCTTGAGGCGCTTTCTCACAGACACCCTATTTTGACTGCAATAACTCACACATCCTTCAGACCGTTTCTATAAGGGCAGAGACTAGAAAAGAACTGTGGAACAATATTACACATTATAATGCATATATATATTGTTAATCTGTAGTCCAGGACCCTATAGATGTAGTGGAGGAGGGGTCTTATAGCCCTTCCCATTCTAGTAATACAACATAAGCATAATCAATTATTATAATACATCAACCATTTGGTGCAGCCCCCATCATGACCCCAAGTTGACCCCATCACTTCCACTCCCAAGCCAAAAGACTCTAGTCAAATGGCTACCCAGACTATTTGCATTGCCCCCCCCCCCCACACACACTGCTGCCACTCTCTGTTGTCATCTATGCATAGCCACTTTAATTAACTCTACCTACATGTACATACTACCTCAACTAACCGGTGCCCCCGCACATTGACTCTGTACCGGCACCCCCCTGTATGTATTGTTATTTTTTTACTGCTGCTCTTTAATTACTTGTTACTCTTATCTCTTATTCTAATCCATATTTTTTTTTAAACCTCACTGTTGGTTAGGGGCTCTTAATCACAAACCCACTGATATTGCCAACTACTTTAATGATTTTTTCATTGTCAAGATTAGCAAATTTAGGCATGACAGCAACAAATGCTGACACTACACATCCAAGTACAGTTTATCTGACTAAATTCTGAGAGAGCAATTATTGTAATTTTGAATTCCGTAAAGTAAGTGTGGAAGAGGTGAAAAAATGATTGTTGTCTATCAACAATGACAAGCCACTGAGGTCTGACAACTTGGATGGAAAATTACTGAGGATAAAAGTGGACGATATTGCCACTGCTATTACCCAACCTTAGTAAACTTTTGGAAAAAATAGTGTTTGACCAGATATAATGCTATTTTACAGTAAACAAATTGACAACAGACTTTCAGCAAGCTTGTAGGTAAGAAAATTCAAGAAGCACAGCACGTACACACATGACTGATGATTGGCTGAGAGAAATTGATGATAAAAAGATTGTGGGGGCTGTTTTGTTATACTTCAGTGCTGCTTTTGACATTATCGATCATAGTCTGTTGTTGGAAAAATGTACGTGTTATGGCTTTACACCCCCTGCTACAAAGTGGATAAAGAGTTACCTGTCTGACCGAACACAGATGATGTTCTTTAATGAAAGCCTCTCCAACAAAATCCAGGAAGAATCAGGAATTCCCCAGGGCAGCAGTCTAGGCCCCTTCCTTTTTTCAATCTTTACTAATGACATGCCACTAGTTTGAGTAAAGCCAGTGTGTCCATGTATGCGGATGACTCAACACTTTACACGCAGCTTCCACAGCAACTGAAATGACAGCAACACTTAAGAGCTGCAGTTAGTTTCTGAATGGGTGGCAAGGAATAGGTTAGTCTTAAATATTTCAAAAACTAAAAGCATTGTATTTGTGACAAATCATTCACTAAACATCAACTACATTTTGTAATGAATAATGTGGAAATTGAGCAAGTTGAGGAGACTAAACTGCTTTGTCAAAACATATTGATACAACAGTAGCTAGGATGGGGAGAAGTCTGTCTATAATAAAGCGCTGCTCTGCATTTTTAAAAGCACTATAAACAAGGCAGTCGTGTACTTTTCAGTCGTGTGGTCAGGTGCCACAAAGAGGGACATAGGAAAATTGCAAATGGCTCAGAATAGGGCAGCACGGCTGGCCCTTGGATGTACACAGACAGCTAACATTAATAATATGAATGTCAATCTCTCCTGGCTCAAAGCGGAGGAGAGATTGACTACATCACTACTGATGTTTGTGAGAGGTATTGACATGTTAAATGCACCGAGCTGTCTAAACTGGCACACAGCTCGGACACCCATGCAAACCCCACAAGACATGCCACCAGAGGTCTCTTCACAGTCCCCAAGTCCAGAACAGACTATGGGAGGCGCTGGCAGCAGCTAATGCTGCCCTGGCAGCAGCTAATGTGGATGCATAGTAAATACAAATACAGTACCCAGGCTGTATGGTTCTAACCCGTAGTACAGTACCCAGGCTGTATGGTTTCTAATCCTCATTACAATACCAAAACCAGGAGGCTGGTGGCAGCTTAATTCGGGAGGACGGGCGTGTGGTAATTGCTGGAGCAGAATGAGTAGAAATGTCTCTATAACAAAGAGATGGTTTCCAGTGACGCTGACAGATTGAAACTGGTATCAACAAAATGTTTCACTCTATCCAATAAAACATTACATTGCTAACTAGGCACCATTAAGCTAATAAAATGTTAAAGTATATTATAAAGTGTAATTAATAAGTTAGACACTCACCGGACAACTTTGGTGGATACTGTGGCTAGCTAGATAGCCTGGTTTCCATTTTCCAACAGATGTTTCTAATCCTCTTGATTGGTCATCAATGGTTACTGGTCATGGAACTCATCTGTTCACCAGAAATGTATATTGGTAAACTGTTTGCCACTAGCGTCCATACAGTGCCATCGAAAGTGTTCAGACCGCTTGACTTTTTCCACATTTTGTTAGGATACAGCGTTATTCTAAAATGTATTAAAACATTAGTTCCCTTCCTTAATCTACACACAATAACCCATAATGACTCAGCAAAAACTGGTTTTTAGAAATGTTAGCAAATATATAACAAATCCAACTGAAATATCACATTTACATCAGTACTCAGCCCCTTTACTCAGTACTTTGTAGAAGCACCTTTGGCACAATTACAGCCTCAAGTCTTCTTGACACTAAAAGCTTGGCACACCTGTATTTAGGGAGTTTCTCCCATTCTTCTCTGCAGATCCTCTCAAGCTCTGTCAGCTTGGATGGGGAGTGTGGCTGCACAGCTATTTTCAAGTATCTCCAGAGATCTTGCATCGGATTCAAGTCCGGTCTCTGACTGGGCCACTCAAGGACATTCAGAGACCTGTCCCGAAGCCACTCCTGTTGGAAGGTAAACCTTAGCCCCAGTCTGAGGTCCTGAGCACTCTGGAGCACGTTTTCATAAAGGATCTCTCTGTTCATCTGTTCAAACAGATCATCTCTGTTTGCTCCGTTCATCTTTCCTTCGATCTTGACTAGTCTCCCAGTCCTTGCCGCTGAAAAACATCCCACAGCATGATGCTGCCACCACCATGATTCACTGTAGTGATGGTGTCAGGTTATCTTCCAGACGTGACGCTTGGCGTTCACGCCATAGAGTTCAACCTTGGTTTCATCAGACCAGAGAATCTTGTTTCACATAGTCTGAGAGTCTTTAGATGCCGTTTGGCAAACTCCAAGCCGGTTGCCTTTTACTGAGGAGTGGCTTCCGTCTGGCCACTCTGCCATAAAGGCCTAATTGGTGAAGGCTGCAGAGGTGGTTGTCCTTTTGGAAGGTTCTCCCATCTCCACAGAGGAACTAGATCTCTGTCAGACTGACCATTGTGTTCTTGGTCACCTCCCTGACCAAGGCCCTTCTCCCCTGATCGTTCAGTTTGGCTGGGCGACCAGCTCTAGGAAGAGTCTTGGTGGTTCCAAACTTCTTCCAGAAGAATTCCAGAAGAATGATGGAGGCCATTGTAATCGTGGGGACCTTCAATGATGCAGAAATGTTTTGGTGCCCTTCCCCAGATCTGTCTCTCGACGCCATCCTGTCTCGGAGCGCTACAGACAATTCCTTTCAACCTCATGGCTTTGTTTTTCATCTGACATGCACTGTCAACTGTGGTACCTTAAATAGACAGATGTGTGCATTTCCAAATCATGTCCTATCCATTTAATTTAGCACAGGTGGACTCCAATCAAGTTGTTGAAACCTCTCAAGGATGATCAATGGAAACAGGATGCACCAGAGCTCAATTTTGAGTCTCATAGCAAAGGGTGTGAATACTTATGTAAATAAGGTATTTATGTTTTTTCTTTTTAATAAATGTGCACAAATTTAAAATGTGTCATTATTGGGTATTATGTGTAGATTGCTGAGGAAATAGTTTTATCTAATCTATTTTAGAATAAGGCTGTAACGTAACAAAATGTGGAAAAAGTCAAGGGGTCTAAATACTTTCCGAAGGCACTGTAGATGTTTCTGCCTCAGGTTTGCCACGGATTCAAATAGAATCTTGAGAGAATTTTCTGTCAGAAAAAAAACTATTGTAAACTGTTTGCCACTAGTAGCAATAAATATTTTTGTTGCCAAAGGTTTGCCGCCGATTCACCACCAGTGGCAGACGTTTAGAAACTTCTAGCAACATTTTGTGGCACACTATTTAATTGCAGGAAGTTTGCAGTAACACATTTATTTTTCTAAGGGCATCCAGGCTGTATGCTTTCCAGGACATTACCTCAGCAGAGTTTTAATGTCTCAGTTTGATCACTTCAGACCCTGTTTCTGAATGTGATCAAATCACATCTGTTCTACCCTCCCATGTCATTCAAGCCTGACTTTGTCCTCTAACCCTCGCAGGTCCTTCAAGCCTGACTTTGTCCTCTAACCCTCTCAGGTCCATTAAACCTGACTTTGTCCTGATGAGGCAGCATGCCTATAGCATGGCCCACAATGAGGACTTCAGGAACATGATCATCGGCCTGCAGTACGCAGGAGTCCCCAGCATCAACTCACTGGAGTCCATCTACAGCCTCTGTGACAAGCCCTGGGCGGTGAGACACACACAGACACACACACAGGCACCCGCACACATACACAGGGGGTGATAAGGCTATACAGTGGGGAAATAGGCTCCTCTATTAAACACAGGGCCTGACATTTTTAGAACTGGCTTTTAAATTGACCTTATAACTCAGCACAACATTGATTTAATGTTGGCTGTTAATGGACCAGATCACTGTAGCAGCACCACCAGCACAATAACCTGTTTTATAATAGTACTTCCCATCATTGTGCCCCAGCCAGCTAACAGATAATCATTTAGAGAATGATTTGCCTCATCAGTTCCTCTACAGCTTTATCTAAACATTTACCAGGTGTCTGGAGGAGAGTCCTGTAAATAATTTGGTCATCAGTTCCTCTACAGCTTTTATCTAAACATTTACCAGGTCTGGAGGAGAGTCCTGTAAATATTTGGTCATCAGTTCCTCTACAGCTTTATCTAAACATTTACCAGGTGTCTGGAGGAGAGACCTGTAGATTTTTTTTGCCTCATATGTCCTCTAGTTACAAACTTTTTCTGAACATTTACCCAGTGTCTGGAGGAAAAGTCTGTAGGACTTTAGTTCACCTACTATGTCTTCTTCAGTCCTAGTCCCAGGCCTAATCACTAGTCCAAGGCCACCTCTACTAACTGTCTCCTGTACCCCTCCACTAGTTTGCCCAGCTGATTGCCACCTGTAAGAAGCTAGGCCCTGACAAGTTCCCTCTGATCGACCAGACCTTCTACCCAAACCACAAGGACATGGTAGAAACGACTTACTTACCTATCTAGCTAAATACTATCTGTACACAAACCATAAAGAGCTACCTATCTGCATAACTACCTGCCTACCTAATCACCTATCTACCTATCTGTACACAAACCATAAGAACTACCTATCTGCATAACTACCTGCCTACCTAATCACCTATCTACCTATCTGTACACAAACCATAAGAACTACCTATCTGCATAACTACCTGCCTACCTAATCACCTATCTACCTATCTGTACACAAACCATAAGAACTACCTATCTGCATAACTACCTGCCTACCTAATCACCTATCTACTATCTGTACACAAACCATAAGAACTACCTATCTGCATAACTACCTGCCTACCTAATCACCTTATCCTATCTGTACACAAACCATAAGAACTACTATCTGCATAACTACCTGCTACCTAATCACTATCTACCTATCTGTACACAACCATAAGAACGACCTATCTGCATAACTACCGTCTACCTAATCACCTATCTACCTATCTGTACACAAACCATAAGAACGACCTATCTGCATAACTACCTGCCTACCTAATCACCTATCTACCTATCTGTACACAAACCATAAGAACGACCTATCTGCATAACTACCTGCCTACCTAATCACCTATCTACCTATCTGTACACAAACCATAAGAACAACGACTATCTGCATAAACTACCTGCCTACCTAATCACCTACTACCTATCTGTACACAAACCATAAGAACACCTACTGCATAACTACCTGCCTACCTAATCACCTATCTACCTATCTGTACACACACAACAGAACTACCTATCTGCATAACTACCTGCCTACCTAATCACCTATCTACCTATCTGTACAAAACCATAAGAACTACCTATCTGCATAACTACTGCCCTAACCTAATCACCTATCTACCTATCTGTACACAAACCATAAGAACTACCTACAGTTGAAGTCGGAAGTTTATATACACTCAGATTGGAGTCATTAAAACTAATTTTTCAACTACTCCACACATTTTTTGTTAACAAATGATAGTTTTGGCAAGTCGGTTAGGACATCTACTTTGTGCATGACACAAGCCATTTTTCCAACAATTGTTTACAGACAGATTATTTAACGTATAATTCACAGTATCCCAATTCCAGTGGGTCAGAAGTTTACATACACTATGTTGACTGTGCCTTTAAACAGCTTGGAACATTCCAGAAAATGATGTCATGGCTTTAGAAGCTTCTGATAGGCTAATTGACATCATTTTAGTCAATTGGAGGTGTAACTGTGGATATATTTCAAGCCCTACCTTCAAACTCAGTGCCTCTTTGCTTGACATCATGGGAAAATCTAAAGAAATCAGCCAAGACCTCAGAAAAAAAAGTGTAGACCTCCACAAGCCTAGTTCATCCTTGGGAGCAATTTCAAAACGCCTGAAGGTACCACGTTCATCTGTACAAACAATAGTACACAAGTATAAACACCATGGGACCACGCAGCCGTCATACCGCTCAGGAAAGAGATGCATTATGTTTCCTAGAGATGAACATACTTAGGTGCGAAAAGTGCAAATCAATCCCAGAACAACAGCAAAGGACCTTCTGAAGATGCTGGAGGAAGGTACAAAGTATCTATATCCACAGTAACAGGTACAAACAGGTACTGTACTAACAGGTACAAACAGGTACTGTTATCCACAGTAACAGGTACAAAAGTATCTATATCCACAGTTAAACGAGTCCTATATCGACATAACCTGAAAGGCCGCTCAGCAAGGAAGAAGCCACTGCTCCAAAACAGCCATAAAAAAGCTAGACTACGGTTTGCAACTGCACATGGGGACAAAGATTGTACTTTTTGGAGAAATGCCCTCTGGTCTGATGTAACATAAATAGAACTGTTTGGCCACAATGACCATCGTTATGTTTGGAGGAAAAAGGGGTGAGGCTTGCAAGCCGAAGAACACCATACCCAACCGTGAAGCACGGGGGTGGCAGCATCATGTTGTGGGGGTGCTTTGCTGCAGGAGGGACTGGTGCACTTCACAAAATAGATGGCATCGTGAGGGAGGAAAATGATGTGGATATTTTGAAACTTCTTTGTGATAGGGGGCAGCATTTTCACTTTTGGATGAATAGCGTGCCCAGAGTGAACTGCCTCCTACTCTGTCCCAGATGCTAATATATGCATAGTATTATTACTATTGGATAGAAAACACTGAAGTTTCTAAAACTGCTTGAATGATGTCTGTGAGTATAACAGAACTCATATGGAAGGCAAAAACCTGAGAAAAAATCCAAACAGGAAGTGAGAATTCTGAGGCGGGTCGATTTTCAACTCATCGCCTATTCAAATCCCAGTAAGATATGGATCTGTTTGCACCTCCTACGCCTTCCACTAGATGTCAACAGTCTGTAGAACGTTGAATGAAGCCTCTACTGTGATGTGGGGCTGGATGAGACGGGAATGAGTCTGTGGTCTGGCGGAGTGCCAGTTCTTGGTCACGCGCATTCCAAATGATATCGCCTTGCGTTCTATCACTTCTGTAGACACAAAGGAATTCTCCGGTTGGAACAATATTAAATATTTATGATAACAACATCCTGAAGATTGATTCTCTAATTAGTTTGACAAGTTTATTCGACCTGTAATATCACTTTTTGAAGTTTTCGTCCGACGTTCACCTGGATCTGCGCGAGCGTTTGGACATGTGTACTAAACATGCTAGAAAAAGTAGCTACTTGGACATAAGTAATGGACATTATCGAACAAAACAACGATTTATTGTGGAACTAGGATTCCTGTGAGTGCATTCTGATGAAGATCATCAAAGGTAAGGGAGTATTTATGATGTAATTTCGTATTTCTGTTGACTCCAATATGGCGGAGAAATGTTGTTATATCTGAACGCCGTCAAAGATTATTGCATGGGGTGATTTTTCCGTAAAGTTTTTTTGAAATCTGACACAGCGGTTGCATTAACTTCTTTGGGCTGCGGGGGCAGTATTAAGTAGCCTGGATAAAAGGTGCCCAKTTCAAACGGCCTCGTACTCAATTCTTGCTCGTACAATATGCATATTATTATTACTATTGGATAGAAAACACTCTCTAGTTTCTAAAACCGTTTGAATTATATCTGTGAGTAAATCAGAACTCATTTTGCAGCAAACTTCCTGACAGGAAGTGGAAAATCTGAAATCGATGCTCTGTTCTAGGGCCTGCCTATAAATGTGCTTGATATGTATTAGTATACATGCACTTCAAACGCCTTCCACTAGATGTCAACAGGCAGTGAGAGAAGAAATTGAGTATATGACTTGATCTGAGGCCGAATAAGAGCTCTTGGCATGACGTGACACCAATTTCTTGTTTTCTGGAATGCGCGAGAAGGGACCGGGTATTGCCTTCTGAAAAGCTGTCGTTATAGATGGCTAATATCTCCGGCTTTGATTTTATTTGATAAATGTGACAATATCATCGTAAAGTATGTTTTTTCAATATAGTTTTATTAGATTATTGAATTTTTTTCAGGACGTTAGGCATGTTGCGTTGTCTGCGTTTGTTCACGAAGGAGAGCTTCACGCCACTTTGCTAGCTTTCCGTGCTAATTGACTGGAGAAGAGGACATTCTAAAAACCAAACAACGATTGTTCCCGACAAAGGACCCCTTGTACAACATTCTGATGGAAGATCATCAAAACATTTTATGATGTTATTTCATATATCTGTCGAACATGTGTACTATTAGTTTGCGCCCAGATTTTGGGCACTCTCTCACTATAACGTAAGCTGGATGTCGTAATGAAGTTATTTTTTGAATTCTAACACGGCGATTGCATTAAGAACTAGTGTATCTATCATTTCCTATACAACATGTATTTTTTAGTAACGTTTATGAATAGTTATTTGGTCAGAATAGGTGAGTGTCATAAAAATATCCGGACAATCTGGGAAAAAGATGCTACGTTAGCACAATGTATAACCACTGATTTCAGCTCTAAATATGCACATTTTCGAACAAAACATAAGTGTATGTATAACCTGATGTTATAGGACTGTCATCTGATGAAGCTTATCAAGGTTAGTCAAAAATTATATATCTTTTGCTGGTTTGTTACGATCGCTAACTTTTGCTGCTGGTAAATGGCTTGTGTTTCTGGCTATTGTGGTAAGCTAATATAATGCTATATTGTGTTTGCGCTGTAAAACACTTAAGAAATCGGAAATATTGGCTGGATTCACAAGATGCTTCTCTTTCATTTGCTGTACACCATGTATTTTTCAGAAATGTTTTATGATGAGTATTTAGGTATTTCACGTTGGTGTCTGTAATTACTCTGGCTGCTTCGGTGCTATTTGTGACGGTAGCTGTGATGGTAGCTGCAATGTAAAACTGATTTATAGCTCAAATATGCACATTTTTTGAACAAAACATAATTTAATTGATATAACATGTTTATAAGACTGTCATCTGATGAAGTTGTTTCTTGGTTAGTTTGGTTGGTCTTGTTTAGTTAGGTTGGTTTTGTGCATGCTACCTGTGCTGTGAAAAATGTCTGTCCTTTTTTGTATTTGGTGGTGAGCTAACTCATAATATACGTGGTGTTTTCGCTGTAAAACATTTAAAAAATCGGACATGTTGGCTGGATTCACAAGATGTTTATCTTTCATTTGCTGTATTGGACTTGTTAATGTGTGAAAGTTAAATATTTCAAAAAATATATTTTGAATTTCGCGCCCTGCACTTGAGCTGGCTGTTGTCATAAATGTACCGACATCGCTTGCACCATATTAAGAACAATTTATCTTAATTCTATGTAAAACATGTATCTTTCATCAAAGTTTATGAGATAGTATTTCTGTTATTTGACGTGCTCTCTGCAATTTCTCCAGGATATTTGGAGGCATTTCTGAACATGCGGCCAATGTAAACCGAGATTTGTGGATATAAATATGCACATTATCGAACAAAACATACATGTATTGTGTAACATGAGTCCTATGAGTGTCATCTGATGAAGATCATCAAAGGTTAGTAATAATTTTATCTCTTTCTGCTTTTTGTGACTCCTATCTTTGGCTGGAAAATGTGCGGTTTTCTGTGGCTATTACTGAACCTAACATAATCGTTGTGTGTGCTTTCGCCATAAATCCTTTTTGAAATCAGACACTTTGGCTGGAACGAGAAGTTTATCTTTAAAATGGTGTATAACACTTGTATGTTTAAGGAATTTTAATTATGAGATTTCTGTTGTTTTGAATGTTGCTCCCTGCAATTTCAATGGCTGTTGGTTAGGTGGACGCTAGCGTCCCACATATCCCAGAGAAGTTTTAAGACATCAGTCAGGAAGTTAAAGCTTGGTCACAAATGGGTCTTCCAAATTGACAATGACCCCAAGCATACTTCCAAATTTGTGGCAAAACGCTTAAGTATAACAAAGTTAAGGTATTGGAGTGGCCATCACAAAGCCCTGACCTCAATCCTATAGAAAATTGTGTGCAGAACTGAAAAAGAATGTGCGAGCAAGGAGGCCTACAAACCTGACTCAGTTACACAGCTCTGTCATGAGGAATGGGCCAAAATTCACCCAACTTATTGTGGGAAGGTTGTGGAAGGCTACCCGAAACGTTAGAGGCCCAAGTTAAACAATTTAAAAGCAATGCTACCAAATACTAATTGAGTGTATGTAAACTTCTGACCCACTGGGAATGTGATGAAAGAAATCAAAGCTGAAATAAATCTTTCTCTCTACAATTATTCTGAATTTTCAAATTTTTTAAATGAAGTGGTGATCCTAACTGACCTAAGACAGGGAGTTTTTTTTAAATGTCAGGAATTGTGAAAAACTGAGTTTAAATGTATTTGGCTAAGGTGTATGTAAACTTCCAACTTCAACTCTATCTACTGCCTATCTACCTAAATACCTATCTACCTATCTGTACCCAAACCATAAGAACCACCTACCTACTTAACTACCTGTCTGCCTAACTACCTACAGTGGTTCCTCCTTTAAAAGTTGTGAGCTTACACTGCGGGACTTCATTTGAGGTCATTTGTGATTTGGTACGATACCCTGCATCACCACTTCATTGCTCCAGACCAGCGCTAGGGAGAGTAAGAGTTAGTTATAATCACTGATTATGATTGTGGGTCCTACTGTGTCTCTAACTGACAATGAATGGGTGACATAAATCTAAATAGAAATTGATAATTGTGCACGTCCTCAATATTACTTACTAAAACTGTTGTTACACTAAGTTTTTAATTATTTTATTTTGTTAGGATTATTTTGCTCTTACAGTAATACTGTAGGCCACTCTTGACCAGTCAAATTGCACAGTGCCTGAGTGGTGCAACAGTCTAAGACACTGCATAGCAGTGCAATCTGTGTTGCAACAAATGCTGGTTCAATACCCATGCCAGCCTTGACTGGGAGACCCATGGGATGACTGTAGATTTTTGGTTTTTCTCCCTCTAAACACAGAAATAAATCATTCTAAATAACAACCTGGCTTTATTTACAAATTAGTAACAATGTCCCCCTGTGTTCAAGAACAGCCTTTTTATCGCTCATTTTACCTTATTTGAATACAAAATAATTTCCAAAATATTTAAGGGTCATTGTACTAATAATGGCTCTGACTAGAGAAACGTTCCCGCTGTTCTGTTCTTAGTACCAGTCTGCACGTTCAAACTAAAATAATGTAGCTAATAATGGCATCTTTATGCTTTCATTAATAAAATTATGACAAAAATACTCTTTCAAAATGCCTATGTTTATTTAGTTATGGATCCATAACGAATTACTATGGGAATAAATATCACTGAAATACAGAAATATCCTCCAATCTTCCAATCCTCTATATGTAGTTATTGGTGGAGAGTCACACCGTACTTTTCGATATACTGTAGGCCTACCGTAGGCAACATGAGTCTCACTAGTGTTGAGTAATGTGCTGTTAAAAGTGGTGTAGGTCTTATTAATTTAAAGAGCATATTGAAGTTAGAAGCAATAGGATTTGAAGCAAAAGCCTACAACTATTTTAGCACCGTTTTGCGCTGCTCTGAGACAAGCATTGGGACTGGTCTTGATAAATGAGGTTTTTATTTTCACTGAATCTCCATTTGGGTATTGGTTAGACTCGAGCTAAAACATTACGGTGCAGAAATGTTATGCTCTTAGTGTAACCTTTGTTTAACTAGGCAAGTCAGTTAAGACCAAATTCTTATTTACAAGGACAGCCTACCTCCCTGTCGGGGAAATGAACCACGGTCTCCCGCATGCCCTGCCCACACAACATGGAGAGCCTTTAGCTAAATAGCCCCGTACTGTACTCCCGACCGTCACGTTGTACAGCTGCATATTTTCCATTCCTTCCTAACGGAAACCCAGAGGGTTTTTCGTTTTTCTTGGAATAGAAACACCATAATATTTATCTAATTAAACACACAAACTTTGGTGTCTCCTTCCTGAGCAGTATGATGGCTGCGTGGACCATGGTGTTTATACTTGCGTACTATTGTTTGTACAGAAGAACGCGGTACCTTCAGGCATTTGGAAATTGCTCCCAAGGATGAACCAGACTTGTGGAGGGCTCCAATTTTTTGGAGGTCTTGACTGATTTCTTTTGATTTTCCCATGATGTCAAGCAAAGAGGCACTGAGTTTGAAGGTAGGGCTTGAAATACATCCACAGGTACACCTCCAATTGACTCAAATTGTGTCAATTAGCCTATCAGAAGCTTCTAAAGCCATGACATAATTTTCAGGAATTTCCCAAGCTGTTTAAAGGCACAGTCAACTAAGTGTATGCAAACTTCTGATGCACTGGAATTGTGAAACAGTGAATTATAAGTGAAATAATCTGTCTGTAAACAATTGTTTGAAAAATTACTTGTGTCATGTACAAAGTAGATGTCCTAACCGACTTGCCAAAACTATAGTATGTTTACAAGAAATTTGTGGAGTGGTTGAAAAACGAGTTTTAATGCCTCCAACTTAAGTGAATGTAAACTTCCGACTTCATCTGTAGAAGACTAAATCCACGAGTATGTGTGAGTATAGTGTGTGTCTTATCATGGAGACTGAACAGTAGTCCAGGTGCGACAAAACTAGGACCTGTAGGACCTGCCTTGTTGAATGTGTTGTTAAAAAGGCAGAGCAACTCTTTATTATGGACAGACTTCTCCCCATCTGAGGTACTGTTGTATCAACGTGTTTTGACCATGAAAGTTCACTATCCAGGGTTACTCCAAGCGGTTTAGTCATCTCAACTTGCTCAATTTACACATTATTTATTTTCAAGGTTTAGTTGAGGTTTAGGGTTTAGTGAATGAATTGTCCCAAATATAATGCGTTTAATTTTTGAAATATTTAGGACTAACTAACTTTATTCAAAGCCAGTGGCATGTCATGTTACAGGCATTGTTTTTTCCATTTCTGTTTTGAGGTTTTTCTTTAGCACGTATAGCTTGTTAGCAAGTAGGGTGCACTGATTGGTGTCACCTCATTAGTCAGTATGTGTTAAACCTATGCTGATTGCCATCTCGTTAGTTGGAAGGTGTTTCACCTGTGCTAGACCAGGTGCTTTTTAAGAGTGGATGGCCCAGTGCTTAAGTTGCCTTGATAGGGTGGCCACCCTTTGCCTTGGTGACAGCTTTGCACACTCTTGGCATTTTCTCAACCAGCTTCATGAGGAATGCTTTTCAAACAGTCTTGAAGGAGTTCCCACATATGCTGAGCACACGGCTACTTTTCCTTCACTCTGCGGTCCAACTCATCCCAAACCATTTCAATTGGGTTGAGGTCGGGTGATTGTGGAGGCCAGGTCATCTGATGCAGCACTCCATCACTCTCCTTCTTTGTCAAATAGCCCTTACACAGCCTGGAGGTGTGTTGGGTCACTGTCCTGTTGAAAAACAAATGATAGTCCCACAGAGCGCAAACCAGATGGGATGGCGTATCGCTGCAGAATGCTGTGGTAGCCATGCTGGTTAATTGTGCCTTGAATTTAAAAAAACGTCATAGACAGTGTCACCAGCAAAGCACCCCCACGCTGTCACACCTCCTCCTCCATGCTTCATGGTGGGAACCACATGTACGGAGATCATCCATTCACCTACTCCCGAGTGGCACAGTGTTCTAAGGCACTGCGTCTCAGTGCTAGAGGCGTCACTACAGACCCCGGTTTGATTCCTGGTTGTATCACAACCGGCCGTGATTGGGAGCCCCATAGGGCGGCAGACAATTGACTCAGTGTTGTCCGAGGTTGGCCGGGGTAGGCCGTCATTGTAAATAAGAATTTGTTCATAACTAACTTGCCTAGTTAAATAAAAATGTAATAAAATACTCTGAGGGTTAACACCTTTAGTTGGCTTGCCGTATTTTGATTTCTAGACGAGCATCCTGGTTCTGATTTCCCTGATTTCGTTTCCTGTCTTTAAGTGTGGTGTGGGTTTTTCTTTTTTTTGCCTCTTCATAGTCAGATTTAGTGGGCGCTCATGTTGGGTGTCTTTTAGGTTCCAGTTGTTGTTGCCAGTCAACTTTCAGTAGACACCCCCATGAGTGTCTTTCAGAACCCATCCTAAAACCCATCTTGTTTCCTTTTGGTTGTTGGTCAGTGATTCTTTGTTAGTTCCCCCTCCTGTTTGAGCGACATTATTTGTTGTTTTGTTTGCTTGGGAACGTAACAGTCATCAGCAAAGATTGAAAAAAATAAGGAGCCTAGACAGCTGTCCTGGGGAATCCCTGATTCAACCTGGATTATGTTGGAGAGGCTTCCATTAAAGAACACCCTCTGTGTTCTGTGAGACAGATAACTCTTTATCCACAATATAGCAGGGGGTGTAAAGCCATAACACATACCTTTTCCAGCAGCAGACTATGATTGATCATTTCCAAAGCTGTACTGAAGTCGAACAAAACTGCTCCCACAATCTTTTTATCAAGTTCTCTCAGCCAATCATCAGTCATTTGTGTAAAGTCTTGTCAATTTGTTTACAGTAAAATAGCATTGTATCTGGTCAAACACATTTTTTTCCAAAAGTTTACTAAGGGTTGGAAACAGGCTGATTGGTCGACTATTTGAGCTAGTAAATGGAGCTTTACTTGACTTTTGCTTCCCCCCAGGCCCGAGGGCACACACTTTCTAGTAGGCTTAAATTGAAGATATGGCAAATAGGAGTGGTAAAATCATCCGCTATTATCCTCAGTAATTTTCCACTTTACGTAATGTTAAATTACAATGATTGTCTTTCATAATTTGATCAGTTATACTTGGATGTGTAGTGTCAGCTTTTGTTGCTGGCATGTCATGCCTAAATTTGCTAATCTTAATTGTAATTGGCAACATCAGTGGGTTTTGTGGTGAATTTGTATTTTATTTTACTTTTATTTAACTAGGCAAGTCAGTTAAGAACAAATTCTTATTTTCAATGAGGGCCTAGGAACAGTGGGTTAACTGCCTGTTCAGGGTGAGTGAGCCATCTGATTCAATGACGGCCTAGGAACAGTGAGTTAACTGCCTGTTCAGGGTGAGTGAGCCATCTGATTCAATGAATGATGGAGCCGATTTTGCATATTTTCTTATTTTTATTCAGTTTAGTCACATGATTTCTCAATTTGCAGTACGTTTGCCAATCGGTTGTGCAGCCAGACTTTTTTGCCATTCCTTTTGCCTCATCCCTTTCAACCACACAATTTCTCAATTCCACAACGATTTATCACTTTTTGTGCATGATTATTAGTAAGTGGAATCAGCAATTTCATAAATGTGTCAAGTGAAGCATCTAGTTGCTCCTCATTACACACCACAGAACAGCAAAAATTATTTACATCAACAGCATAGGAATCATTACAAAACGTATTGTATGACCTCTTATACACTATATTAGGCCCAGCCTTTGGAACTTTGGTTTTCCTAGATATGGCTAGTACATTGTGATCACTACATCTTATGGATTTGGATACTGCTTTAAAACAAATTTCTGCAGCATTAGTATTGATATGATCAATACACGTTGAATATTTCCTTCCTGTGATGTTTGTAACTACCCTGGTAGGTTGACTGATAACCTGATCCAGGTTGCAGGCACTGGTTACAGTTTGAAGCTTTTTCTTGAGTGGGCAGCTTGATGAAAGCCAGTCAATATTTAAATCACCCAGAAAATATACTTGATATCACAGACATTATCAAGCATTTCACACATATTATCCAGATACTGACTGTTAGCACTTGGTGGTCTACAGCAGCTTTCCACCAGAATGGGCTTTAGGTGAGGCAGATTAACCTGTATAGAAAAGTTTGTTGTCATATGCACATTCTTAAAAACATAGGTGCTTCGTCAGATCAAACAAACAAACTGTGTGCTCACTTCCCAACAGGGTAGATGAACCTGTAGCCATATTACTTCAAAAGTATTTAACATATGATCCTCTCTTAGATTTACAGGAATGTGGTTCTGAATATAAACAGCAAAACACCTCCACCATTGGCATTTCTGTCTTCTCTGTAGATGTTACAACCATGTATTGCTACCACTGTATCATCAAAGGTATTATCTAAGTGAGTTTCAAAGGTAGTCAGAATAGGAATGTCATCTGTTACTAGCATGTTATTGACTTCATTAACCTTGTTTCTTAAGCTACATATGTTAATGTGGGCTATTTTTAGTACTTTCTGGAATGCTTGATTGTTTTCATTGCTTTACTGGGAAGCTTAGCCGAAGTAGACGAGCTCATGTTATTTATGTTAGTGCAGGGTGATCTGCACCCAGTGGACTTCCTACTAGTGCACACCACCTCAGTGCTAACAGTATAACTCTGGTTTATCGGCAAATGATTACTGCGTACAATAGCTGTAGGTTCAGCAGAGACGTTCAGTGCAGTAAAAGGGACATAAATTAGGTTATTTAGATTGTGTCTTCCCACTCCCCTAGAATAATGTACATTTGCTGAAGCTTTATGACTCAGTGACACAATGGTCAGGATTAACTGAGCTGGGCTTGGGTCATTGATAAGTCATTGTCTCAATTGGGACAACATCAACAGCCTGATCAACTCTATGCGAAGGAGATGTGTCGCACTGCATGAGTCAAATGGTGGTCACACCAGACACTGACTGTTTTTTTATCCACAGCCCTACCTTTTTTTAAATTGTATCTTTGACCAACAGATGAACATTTATATTCCCAGTCATGTGAAATTCATAGATTAGGGCCTAATGAATTTATTTCAATTGACTGATTTTCTTTTATGAACTGTTTCTCAGTGAAATGTTTGAAATTGTTGCATTTATATATTTTTTTCAGTGTAGATGCGTGTCAAATAGTTCATGCAATGAGAGATGGACATCACTACTCTCTACCTATCTCTACCTAAACCATAATAACTACATATCTACCTATCTCTACTCAAACCATGAGAACTATCTTTACCTAAACCATAATAACTACCAATCTAAACCCAAACCATAAGAACTACCAATATACCCATCTATTTATCTTTACCCAAACCATAATAACTACCTATGTACCTATCTACTTAAACCATAAGAACTACCAATGTACCTATCTTTACCTAAACCATAAGAACTACCAATGTACCTATCTACTTAAACCATAAGAACTACCAATGTACCTATCTACTTAAACCATAAGAACTACCAATGTACCTATCTTTACCTAAACCATAAGAACTACTACTAAGAACTATCTGTTGTTATGACATGACTGTCACGTTGGTCGTTTGGATGAAGAGAGGAGGACCAAGGCGCAGCGTGATAACAATACATCTTCTATTTATTTAACGAAACGAAGAACACGTAAACAAACTATGCAAAACAACAAACGAACGTGAAGCTATATATTAAACAAGTGCAGAAGAGGCAAATTACATATAGACAATAACCCACAAAATACCCAACGGAATATGGCTGCCTAAATATGGTTCCCAATCAGAGACAACGATAAACAGCTGCCTCTAATTGAGAACCAATCTAGGCAACCATAGACATACATCACACCTAGACTAGCAAACACCCATTAAACATACAAAACCCCTAGACAAGGGAAAACACATACATCCCCCATGTCACACCCTGACCTAACCAAAATAATAAAGAAAACAAAGATAACTAAGGTCAGGGCGTGACAATGACCTTTACGTCAATCTGAAGATTTATTATTATTTATTATTTATCTAATTACCTAACCATGTTTAATTGTTACCTGATTAAATTAATAATGTAACAATTAAGTCATTAGGATGTGGGGCACCACGAGAGCGGTTCTTTAAAGAGTTACCATCTCCCGAATTAAACTCTAAAGGTCTTTACCTATCACATCTATAAACAGTCAACGTATTGATCATAACCTCGTATCGTCATTCTGAACAGTCGTAACCTCTTTGCATCTGCAATAACCCGAGCCTTACTTATGATTCAGTACTACACAACTTAGTTTAATTATTTATTTACTAGCTAATTAAATGCTAACACAGGATAAACTAAATGGTAACGCAGGATAAACATACACACTTAATACATTAAAAACAGGTCCCTAGCAGACTGACAACAATATGTCTGCTTGTTACAAAAGACATGGAGAGGGTGAGAGAGAGGGACAAAGACACTTAACTTTGGTACATTTAGAAACTACTCTCACTTATAGCACTCTTGTACTTTGCACACGAGCCGCCACACGCTTGGAGTAAGAAATCATGAAGGTATTTACGTGAAAATGCCTTGGTTCACCGTGTATCTCTCTCGGAATTGGGCCGCCTTGGAAAGGGGGTTAGGCCTTTTCGTGTTACACTTGTAAGGCTCTGATTGTCCGAAATGGTTCTGAGAGATCTTCTACTGTTGTCCTTTACTGTAGTTGTCCAGTATCCGGTGACTTGTTGTGTAGTGAACAGAAATAGAGTTTATTCTCCTTCCATTCTGGAAGATAGCCTGCCGTGTCGATGGTTCCCAGTGGGGTGATGAGAGTAGCGTACTACGGTGGTTTGAGCAGAGTAGTAGAATGGTTCCCAGTGGGGTGATGAGAGTAGCGTACTACGGTGGTTTGAGCAGAGTAGTAGAATGGTTCCACTTCAATTTGCTTATTTAGATACTTTACTTAGGACAGCTAATCAGCCGTACCACTGATTGTCCGGGAGGTGACATTATCGTCTCTACCTCGTGTTGAGCTTCAGAGTTCAAACCACTTTGAAGCGTGACCTGCAGCTCTACGTCTCTCTGGTCTGATATGTTAATTGATAACCCATCATTTATACAGTTTGTTAGAAAGGACGGTTCTGTCAGTCTGACAAGCTCTCTGACCTCACTCAGGGCCGTGGCTTGTCACTGTGCAAAGTTTATGTAAAACAATTATCTCTTATGGCTCCTAAAATCATGCCCCTCTTAACAAAAACACTTTAATCATTTTTTATATTTCGTGCACAACGCATAGGATGGACACTTCACAAATGTAGTGGGTATACTTTCCAAGTTACAGTATTTCCTTTATAACATTTTTTATGACATCATGAAATAACAAACAAAACGTCATTAGTGTTCTGTAGATCACCATTAGTGTTTCTTTAGATCACCACTAGTGTTCTGTAGATACCTTATGTTCGTAGTCACACTAGTGTTCTGTAGATCACCATTAGTGTTCTGTAGATCACCACTAGTGTTCTGTAGATCACCACTAGTGTTCTGTAGATCACCACTAGTGTTCTGTAGATCACACTAGTGTTCTGTATCACATGTGTTCTGTAGATCACCACTAGTGTTCTGTAGATCACACTAGGTGTTCTGTAGATCCCCATTAGTGTTCTGTAGATCACCACTAGTGTTCTGTAGATCACCATTAGTGTTCTGTAGATCACCATTATGTTCTGTAGATCACCACTAGTGTTCTGTAGATCACCATTAGTTTCTGAGATCACACTAGTGTTCTGTAGATCACCATTAGTGTTCTGTAGATCACCACTAGTGTTCTGTAGATCACCATTGACCATTCATCACGTTCTATGTAGAAACATTGTTCCAATAGTTGCCCTTGAAAGTGTTAGAGTTTTGCCTGGAAAATCTCCTGAAACAGTCCATCCTTGGAATAGAGAGGGATGTCTGAATGTTCTGTCCTTGATTTACAACAGCGCTTAGTTGTTAACCCCACCAGTCCCCCTCTTGGGTGAGGAGAGGGTCTAATTGAAGTTATTCATTGCAAACCTGATCTTACCTATTTGGATCCTCACAGGACAGTTATGACCCTGTCTGTCTCTACCTAAACCATAAGAACTACCTGTCTCTACCTAAACCATAAGAACTACCTGTCTCTACCTAAACCATAAGAACTACCTGTTCTCTACCTAAACCATAAGAACTACCTGTCTCTACCTAAACCATAAGAACTACCTGTCTCTACCTAAACCATATGAACTACCTGGTCTCTACCTAAACCATAAGAACTACCTGTCTCTACCTAAACATATGAACTACCTGTCTCTACCTAAACCATATGAACTACCTGTCTCTACCTAAACCACATAAGAACTACCTGTCTTTACCTAAACCAAAGAACTACCTGTCTTTACCTAAACCATAAGAACTACCTGTCTCTACTATAACCATAAGAACTACCTGTCTCTACCTAAACCATAAGAACTACCTGTCTCTACCTAAACCATAAGAACTACCTGTCTCTACCTAAACCATAAGAACTACCTGTCTCTAACCTAAACCATATGAACTACCTGTCTCTACCTAAACCATAAGAAACTACCTGTCTCTACCTAAACCATAAGAACTACCTGTCTCTACTCTATACTAAACTACCTCTATCTTAACCAAAGAACTACTGTTCTCTACTGAAACCAAAGAACCTACCGTCTCTACCTAAACCATAATGAACTACCTGTCTCTACCTAAACCATTATGAACTACGTCTTCACTAAACCATAAACTACCTGTCTCTAACCTAGAACCATTAAGCAACTACCCTGTCTTTACCTAAACCATAAGAGATCATACCGCTCTCTACCATAAAACTCATAAGCTAACTCTGTCTCTACCTAAACATAAGAACTACTGTCTCTACCTAAACCATAAGAAACTAACCTGTCTCTTAAACCATAAGAAGCTACCCGTTCTTACCTATAACCATAAATACTACCTTCTTACCTAAACCATAGAACTACCGTCTTACCTAAACCATAAGAACTACCTGTCTCTACCTAAACCATAAGATACTAACCATAGCTCTCTACCTAAACCAAGAAACTACCTGTCTCTACTAACCATAAACTGAAACCTTGTCCTACCTAAACATAGAAACAGTCTCTACCTAAAATAAGAACTACCTGTCTCTACCTAAACCATAAGAACTAACCTGGTCTCTACCTAAACCATAAGAACTACCTGTCTCTACCTAAACTCATAAGAACTACCTGTTCTCCTACCATAAAACACTCACCACCATAAGAACTACCTGTGTCTCTACGCAAACATATGAACTACCTGTCTCTAGCTAAACCATATGAACTACCTGTCTCTACCTAAACCATATGAACTACCTGTCTTTACCAAACCATGAAGAACTACCATGTCTTTACCTAACAATAAACTATCCTGTCTCTACCTACCATAAGAACTACCTGTCTCTACCTAAACCATATGAACTACCTGTCTCTACCTAAACCATATGAACTACCTGTCTCTACCTAAACCATATGAACTACCTGTACCTAAACCATTAGAATGGTTGAGAATAACGGACCCATAACAACGTGAAGTTCTGGATCTGGATTTTATATGTTTTTGGTACAGTGAAATAGAAAGCTATAGAAAAAGACAATTAAATACTTTTTAAAACATTCCTTTAAATATAAAACATGTTGCTAAGGAGAGACTGACTTGACTTCTACTGGTGTGTATGTTAAACCAGTGGATTAGCTTTTTGCCACAATGCATCAACAGTACGTGGGCCACAAGGAAGTAATACACACAACTATTAAAATGGACATCAATGTTGTACTCAGAGTACCTCTTTACTCTAGGTTAGCTGTTGTTAACGCTGGAACAGTTATAATCATACAGTATATACACATTCTCACACAGGACACAGGCATTTTAGTGTGTTCATCACGGATCATTTGTAGATATCGTACATTACTCCAATTTAGATGTTTGTCTAATGGGGATCATTTTTCCAATATACTGAATATAAGACTTGAGTGTCTAGTGCTGATTTCATACACTTGAACAAGCTCAAAGGACTGAATCCATGGGGTTTTGTACTGCATTTCCAAAACTTCAGAATCTACTGTAATGTCTAGATGGCAGTAGGACATGCAATATAGTGAGAAAACACACAGAAACCTGAATGCATGGAAAGTTTGTTCTTTACAGTACTAGAGAGGGAACATACACAGAAGAGGCTGACATCTCTCTCCATCTCTCTTCTTCTGCCTGGGTTGTGTCTGGGCATGTCCTGTCTCTTGTTAGCTTCATAGTCATACATCACTCTCCATCTCTTCTCTTCTGAATGAGTTGTGTCTGGGCATGTCTTGTCTCTTGTTAGCTTCATAGTCATACATACATAGTGACAGGACAGACCTCATCCCTAAGTCAGAGGGAGGAGGAGATACAAGGAGCCTCTGGACTCTGGAGAACTAGTCAGGAAATAGGAAGAGATATTCTGTGTCTAGTGTTCCGTTCCTGTACTCCTCTGAGAAGCAGAAACTCAGCTACTATCAATCCTACTAAACGTTGTTTTGGATGTTGGAAACTGGAATATTGATCATTCCATGAGAAAACAGCAACTCAAGTTTCCCAGTCAAGCATGTATGAATTTCCAAGTAGCACATGAACGCAGCAGTAGTGTAGTCAGTGCCCCCTGCCCCTCTTCTCTCTCTGTCCTGGAGTACAGTAGCACCTCCCTGACCCCAATCCTACCCCTCTCAAGGGTCTGACATGTCCATGAAGTCATTCTCTGGTGGCGGGCCGCTCCGGTACCAGCTGCAGGAAGAGTCTGAGCGTTTGATGCAGGCATACTGTCTGGCCTGCTCCCCACTCAGACTGTTAACTAGCAGCCAGTCGGTCCAAAGACACTCATTATCCGTAGTGGTGGCACAAGGCACTGAGTAGCAGGTAGCAATCTGAGGATAATGACAAGGGGTTTGAGTTAGGTTGTTATAGTAGCAATCTGGAGAATACAACCAGGTGCTGGTGGCAATCTGGGGACAACAACCAGGTTCTGGTGGCATTCTGGGGACAACAACCAGGTTCTGGTGGCAATCTGGGGACAACACCCAGGTTCTGGTGGCAATCTGGGGACAACAACCAGGTTCTGGTGGCATTCTGGGGACAACAATCAGGTTAGAAGAGATGCCAATAATGGCTAGCGGGAAGGCTGGCTGACTTTTTCTGTGGCAAACGCAAGCTAGGCTCTAATTTAACAATTGTATTTGTAGTTCAGATGGCAATAGCAAGTCCTGTTATTAAGGCACATGAAAGTTCCAGAAGGATTTCTGCCAAAAACATATTTTGATAAAAAAATAAGTGTCACGCCTGACTTAGAGATCTTTTTATGTCTTTCTATTTTGGTTTGGTCGGGTGTGAGTTGGGGGTGGGTATTCTGGACGGTAAGGGACGCCTGGAGGCAGGCTGGGGAGTAAATCGCCGGTCCACCGGGCAGGAACTGGAGGCAGCAAGATGGCAAGAGCGGCAGCGTTTATGAGGAATAGCAAGGAGCCCAAAGGGCACAGCGGGAGTCGTGTGCGAGAGTCAGGTTGGAGACCTGAGCCGACTCCCCGTGCTACCGTGGCGGGCGTCGTACTGGTCAGGCACCGGTGTTATGCGATGAGCGCGACGGTGTCCTCAGTAGCGTTCTTAGCGCGGTGCGCTAGCATCCCAGCTCCCCGCATCTGCGGGCTAGGGTGAGCATCAGCCAGGACGGAGTGTGCCAGCCCTGCTCTCAGACCTCCCAGGACGTCTCTACGGGGCCAGGATATTCTGCGCTCGGCTCTTGTCCGCACTGGTGGTCTCCGGTGGTCCACAGTGCCCTCGCATCTGCAGGGCGAAAAATAACATCCAGCCAGGAGGGTTGTGCAGGCCTACGCTCAAGACCTCAGTGCGCCTCCACGGCCGCAGTGATCCTGTGCCTGTCCCAAAGGAACAGGCCTCTCTGTATGTCTCTCCAGCCTGGTGAGTCTGTGGCAGTTCAACCGTACCAGACCTGCCATCACGTCTGCCTCCTCCAGTGATGATGCCATGGCATGACCTTCCCTGATGATCCCATGGCGACGAAGCGCTCCAGTGATCGATCCATGGCAGTTACGAAGCCTCCAGTGATGATCGGCATGGCAGAAGCCTCCAGTGATGAATCACGGCAAGAAGCCTCCAGTGATAGATCCATGGGCGAAGCTCCAGTGATGATCCATGGCACGCAAGCCTCCAGTGAGGAGTCATGGCACGAAACCTCCAGCGAAGGCCTACAGTCCGAGTCTCACGAAGGCCTGCCAGTACGGCAGCCTCCAGCGACATTCTCCAGGTCCGGAGCTGCCAGCGACATTCTCCAGTCCGGAGCCTTCCAGCAACGGCCTCCAGTGCGGAGCCTCCAGCGACGGCGCCAGTCCGGGGCCCGCAACGAGGGTGCCCAGTCCGGGGTCGACGACGAGGGTCCCCGCACCAGAGGTGCCACCAAAGTGGGGTGAGCCAGTGGTGGAGCGGGTTCTGCGTCCCGCACGCTGAGCCGCCACGGCGGATGAGATGCCCACCCAGACCCCTCTGGGGGGGGGGGGGGGGTTACGGTACTGTCACGCCCTGACCTTAGAGATCCTTTTTATGTCTCTATTTTGGTTTGGGTCAGGGCGTGAGTTTGGGGTGGGTATTCTATGTTCTATGTTTTGTAGTTCTATGTTTGGCGCGGGTAGGGTTTCTCAATCAAGGGGACAGTTCTGTCTATTGTTGTCTTGATTGAGAACCATACTTGGGCCGCCCTTTTTTCCCACCTGTGTTTCTGGGAAGTTGACTTGGGTTTATAGCTTTAGCTTTCACAGGTTTGTTTTGTTTATTGTTTTTGTTCGGCGTCAATTTTTAAATAAAATACAAATTGTACGCTCTGACACGGCGCTGCCCTTGGCCTTCTTCTTTTAAACGACCGTGACAATAAGTTTACGTTCAAAATGGCTCTCCTGTGAAGTAGTAACCCGTGACATACGCCTAGGTTTCCTGAAACGAGTCACAATATTACAAAACATAATCCTGTTTGCAATAACGCACTAAAGTAAAACTGCAAAAAATATGTCAAATTAACTTAATCTCCTGAATACAAAGTTCGATGTTTGGGACATCCAACACATTGTCACGGCCGTCGAAAGACTGGACAAGGTACAGCGTGGTGAGCCTTTTTATTAGGATGACGCCGACAAAACAAAAAAACAATACAAAAACAACCGTGAGCTTAAGGCTATAGTGCCAAACAAGACAACTTCCCACACTGAAGAGGAGGGAAAAGTGCTACTTAAGTATGGTTCCCAATCAGAGACAACGATAGACAGCTGTCCATGATTGAGAACCATCCCGCCCAAAACTAGAACTACAAAATCAAAGAATGCCCACCCAAATCACACCCTGACCAAACCAAATAGAGAAATTTTTTAGGATATAAAAATAAACGGAATAGAGCTAAGCACGGTCAAAATCCCTAGGGGAAAATCTGATATGGTACATGTAGATTAAAGTTGGAGCACTTTGCATTTCCAACAGACACTGGGAGATGAATTCCTCTTTCAGAACGGAAATTAACTAAAACACAAAGCCAAAAATACACTGAAGTTGCTTACCAAGACAACATTGAATGTTACTGAGTAGCTTAGTTACAGTTTTGACTTAAATCAGCTTGGAACTCTATGGCAAGACTTGAAAATGACTGTCTAGCAATGATCAACAACCAGCTTGACAAGCTTGAAGAATGTAAAAAGACAGTGCAAATATTGTACAATCCAGGTTGCAATGCTTCTTCAGAGTACCCAGAGAGACTCACAGCTGTAATCACTGCATAAAGTGATTCTACAAGTGTTGATTCAGTGGATGTGAATTTGCTAACATAAAAACATCTGTTTTCACTTTGTCACTATGGGCGATTGTGTGAATCCGAATTCAGGCTGTAACACAACAAAATGTGGAATAAGACAAGGGGTGTGAATACTTTCTGCAGGCACTCTACAACACATACTGTACCTTACAGGCTTACAGTGTTGACCCCAATTTTTGTTGTCCTGAAGGTAGTATGTGGAGTGATGGGAAGGTGTCTGTGTCGTCCCTGAAGGTAGTATGTGGATGTGATGGGAAGGTGTCCTGTGTTGTCCCTCAGGTAGTCATGTGGAGTGATGGGAAGGTGTCTGTGTTGTCTGCAGGTAGTTAGTGGAGTGATGTGGAAGGTGTCTGTGTTGTCCTCAGGTAGTATGGTGGAGTGATGGGAAGGTGTCTGCTGTTGTCGCCTCAGGTAGTATGTGGAGTGATGGGAAGTGGGGATAGTCTGTGTTGTCCACGGTAGTATGTGGAGTGACTGGGACAAGGTGTTGGATGTTGTTGTTCCTGCTAGGTAGTGATGTGTGATGTGATGGTGAAGGTGTCTGTGTTGTCCTGCAGGTAGTATGATGGGAGTCGATGGGAAGTGTGTGAGCTGATATATGTCCATGGCAGGTAGGATTGTTGGTAGTGATGGGGAAGCAAAGTGTCTGTGTGTTAGTCTGCAGGTAGTCATGTAGCAAAGGAATGGTTGTCAAAGAGGCCGTGTCTGTGTTGTCCTGCAGAGGTTAGTATGTGGGAGGTGATTGAAGAGTGTCTAGTGTTGTCCTAGCAGGTAGTAATGTGCGCAAGGTAGACTGGGAAAGGTGTCTGTGTTTGTCGCGCACAGGTAGTGAATGTATGGGAGTGATGGAGAAGGCTGATGTAGTGACCTGCATAGGTAGTATGTGGAGTGATGGGGTCAAAGGTGTCTGTGTTGTCCTCCGAAGATAGTATGGGGAGTGATCGGGAAAGGATGTCTGTGTTGTCCCTCAGGTAGTATGTGGAGTGATGGGAAGCGATGGTCGTGTGTTGTCCTTCAGGTAGTATGTGGAGTGATTGGAAGGTGTCTGTGTTGTCCTCAGGTAAGTATGTGGAAGTGATGGGAAGGTGTCTGTGGTGTCCTCAGGTAGTAGTGGAGTATTGGAAGGGTGTCTCTGTTACGTCCATCAAGTAGTATGTGGAGCATGATGGGAAGCGTGTCCTCTGAACTGTTATAGATCCCATGTTCCAGTATGGTTATGAAGCTGATTGTGGGCATAGTGTATGTGGAGTGATGGAAGTGTCTGTGTTGATCCTGCAAGGATAGTATGTGGAGTGTGCATGTGGAAACAGGTGCTCATGGTGTTGTCCTGCCAGACGTAGTAGTGTGGAGTATTGGAAGGGCTGTGTCGTCTGGTTGTCCCTCAGGTAGTATGTGGAGGTGATGGCGACAACGGTGTTGTGTTGTCGCACAGGTAGTATGTGGAGTGATGGGAGAGGAATGTCGTGTTGTTCTCAGTCCTCCAAGCTATGGTGATACGGGTAGTGTCGCTCTGCAGGTGATATGCGGATAACTGAGGAGTCGCGTCTGTGGTGTCCATCAGGTAGTATGTATGCGAGTGAATGGGAAGGTGTCTGTGTTAGTCCTGCAAGGGTAGTAATGTGGAGTGATGGGAAGGTGTCTGTGTTGTCGCCACAGGTAGTATGTGGACAGTGATGTGGAAGGTGGTCTGTGTTTTGTCCTGCAGGTAGTATGTGGACGTATGGGCAAGGTGTCTGTGTTGTCCCACAGGTAGTATGTGGAGTGATGGGAAGGTGTCTGTGTTGTCCCTCGTAGTATGTGGAGTGATGGGAAGTGTGTCTGTGTTGTCCCTGCAGGTAGGTATGTTGGAGTGATGGGAAGGTGTCTGTGTTGTCCTGCAGGTAGTGAATGTGGAGTGTGATGGAAGCTGATGTCTGTGCTTGGTCCCTGAGGTAGTTGTGGAGTGATGGGAAGGTGTCTGTGTTGTCCTGCAGGTAGTAATGTGGAGTGATGGGAAGGTGTCTGTGTTGTCCTGCAGGTAGTATGGTGGAGTGATGGGAAGGTGTCTGTGTTGTCGCTCAGGTAGTATGTGGAGTGATGGGAAGGTGTCTGTGTTGTCCTCAGGTAGTATGTGGAGTGATGGGAAGGTGTCTGTGTTGTCCTGCAGGTAGTATGTGGGTGATGGGAAGGTGTCTGTGTTGTCCTCAGGTAGTATGTGGAGTGATGGGAAGGTGTCTGTGTTGTCCTCAGGTAGTATGTGGAGTGATGGGAAGGTGTCCTGTGTTGTCCCTCAGGTAGTATGTGGAGTGATGGGAAGGTGTCTGTGTTGTCCGCAGGTAGTATGTGGAGTGATGGGAAGGTGTCTGTGTTGTCCTGCAGGTAGTATGTGGAGTGATGGGAAGGTGTCTGTGTTGTCCCTCAGGTAGTATGTGGATGGTGATGGGAAGGTGTCTGTGTTGTCCTCAGGTAGTAGTGGAGTGATGGGAAGGTGTCTGGTTGTCTCAGGAGTTGTGGAAGTGATGGAAAGGTGTCTGTGTGTCCTCAGGTAGTATGTGGAGTGATGGGAAGGTGTCTGTGTTGTCCTGCAGGTAGTATGTGGAGTGATTGGGAAGGTGTCTGTGTTGTCCTGCAGGTTAGTAGTTGGAGTGATGGGAAGGTGTCTGTGTTGTCCTGCAGGTAGTATGTGAGTGATGCGGAAGGTGTACTGTGTTGTCCTGCAGGTAGTATGTGGAGTGATGGGAAGTGTCTGTGTTGTCCGTCAGGTTATGGTGGAGTGATGGGAAGGTGTCTGTGTTGTCCTGCAGGTAGTATGTGGAGTGATGGGAAGGTGTCTGTGTTGTCCTGCAGTAGTATGTGGAGTGATGGGAAGGTGTCTGTGTTGTCCTGCAAGGTAGTATGTGGAGTGATGGGAAGGTGTCTGTGTTTGTCCTGCAGGTAGTATGTGGAGTGGATGGGAGATGTCTGTGTTGTCCTCAGGTAGTATGTGGAGTGATGGGAAGGTGTCTGTGTTGTCCTCCAGGTAGTATGTAGGAGTGATGGAAGGTGTGTGTTGTCCCTCAGGTAGTAATGTGGAGTTGATTGGGGTGTCTGTGTTGTCCTGCAGGTAGTGATGGGAGGTGATGGGAAGGTGCTGTGTGTCCTGCAGGTAGTATATGGAGTGATGAAGGTGTCTGTGTTGTCCACAGGTAGTATGTGGAGTGATGGAGATGTCCATTGGACTGTGTGATCTGGTAGAACCCTGGGACAACCTGCCAGTCGCAGAAGAAGAACCGTCAACTACAGATACCAGATGGGCTGTGATGCAAGGTGAGTTCTCAATGTCTCACTGTCTTTTTCTCTCTCTCTCACAGTAAACTATAACATAACCAAACCCTTCCTGTTGTCCCAGATGTCACTATAACCCTTCCTGTTGTCCCAGATTGCACCAGAACCTGTGTTGTTGTCCCCATTTACCACTGTAACCTGGTTGTTGTCCCAGTTACCACTATAACCTGGTTGTTGTCCCATATTACCACTATAACCTGGTTTGTTGTCCCAGATTGCCACCAGAACGCTGGTTGTGTCCCCAGATTACCACTGTACCTTGTGTTGTCCCAGATTACCACTATAACCTGGTTGGTTGTCCCCATATTGCCACTATAACCTGGTTGTTGTCCCCAGATTGCTACTGTAACCTGGTTGTTGTCCCCATATTGCCACTATAACCTGGTTGTTTGTCCCCAGATTACCACTATAACCTGGTTGTTGTCCCCATATTGCCACTATAACCTGGTTGTTGTCCGCCCAGATTGCCACCAGAACTGGTTGTTGTCCCCAGATTGCCACCGAGAACCTGGTTGTTGTCCCAGATTGCCACCAGAACCTGGTTGTTGTCCCCAGATTACCACTATAACCTGGTTGTTGTCCCCAGATTGCCACCAGAACTGGTTGTATTCTCCAGATTACCACTATAACCTGGTTGTTTGCCACCCCAGATTGCCACCAGAACCTGGTTGTTGTCCCCAGATTGCACTATGAACCTGGTTGTTGTCCCAGATTACCACTATAACCTGGTTGTTGTCCCCAGATTGCCACCAGAACCTGGTTGTTGTCCCAGATTGCTACCTATAACCCTGGTTGTTGTCCCCAGATTGCCACCAGAACCTGGTTTGTTGTCCCCAGATTGCTACTG
>NW_019943507.1:34880-39196 GCF_002910315.2 Salvelinus sp. IW2-2015
ATTGTCCCTCAGTAGTATGTGAGTGATGGAAGGTGTCTGTGTTGGCTCTGCAGGAGTATGTGAGTGATGGGAAGGTGCTGGTTGGCCCGCAGGTAGTAGGAGAGGGAATGCGGGGGCCCGCATGGTGAGGAGAACTGATGGAAGGTGGCGTAGGTGCCCTCGACAAGACACGGAGCAGAGGATTGGTTAACTTAGGATTGTTATCAGCGCCGAGTGGGTAAACCTCAGAGACAGCCAGGGGTTTACTCACAGGCATTTATCACCCGTTGATGCCAGAGACACCATGTATTATGAGCCATCAAGGAGGGAGGGGTATAGGGTCAATAGGAGGTTATTGAACCCAGAGTTGATGAGTTGAGAGCTGGTAACCCTGGGTTTGTCCATAAATGGGTGGCTTGTAGTTAAATTCACATTCAGGATGCCACACGTGTGCGAACCCCAAAAACCTCTGTGTTGTGGGAAGCACTGCATTTCTCAGGCCCTAGTCACAGCGATGTGGGGTGTATACAGTTGAGCAAAGCTCAAAGGTAATACTCCTTTTGGGCAAGACCAGCAAAGGAGAGATGGGACAGTTGTAACCAACGGGGCGGTATTGGATCGCTCAGGCTACCGATAGCAATGCTGTATGTGTGAACAGCGGAAGGCGTGAATCTGTCAAGCCAATGCATGGGATAGTTAAAGGTGGTGAGGGTTATTGGGATATCTTCGACAAGGTGGCCGGTTAGCCATCACCCGCCGCAATACCCCCATAACAACAGTAGAGTAGATTTGTGTTGTTTTATGAGGTTGGATGTTGGTAAAATGTTTTATGCACAAAGTGGGTGATTGAAGGGACATCACAACAATACAGGAAATGATATGTATGAGGATTAACATAAAGTAATTCACCATCCCTGGAATCATTACATGTAGAGCAACCGAGGGTGGAAGTGTGGTTGCTCGAGGCGGTGAGTCTAGCTTACGCGGCCCATTCCACACCTGGATTGGTTGGCCAACAAGGATTGTGGGGTGGCCATTAGTCTCTATCAAAAAATTTCTTCAAAGCTTTGTCAAATTACGTTTTTTGGTCAATTGGAGGCGGAAAGGACACTCCATGTGTGTGCCACAGCAGGTGCTAAGGTGCCGAGAGTGAGAGGAGTGTGTGTTCGAGAGAGGTCGGTAAGTACAAGTTCACGCAAACACTGTAAACTCCAGTAGGAGGGGAAGGAACATGCGCGGAAGATGTTTGCTCGGTGGTGCGATTTGACCTAGCAGAAAAGGTTGCAAAGTGTGGTGTTGTGAGATGTATGGGGTGCTATAAGTGGTGAGAGAGTCGGGGGGCCGTGTTGGACAGGGATAAAGAGGTGAATTAAGTCTCCCGGAAGTGGTGGAGTGGGTTCTGAGAGGTGGCATGAGTGGCCGACTCAACTGAACCAGAGTGTAGTTATTCGGCATCGTTAGAATTGTGGAATTGGTGCCGGCGTGGTCCGCAGCTTCAGCTCCATTCCGGTTTTTTTTAAATCCTCGAAAAACTCCGCCAGTTCTAGACGAGTGTACAAGCAATACACATTAACGTGAAGAGTGCATGGGGAGGTATGAGACCGGAGGAGGAACTAGCGCTTGCTGAAAAATACGGGTGCAGTGGGTGCTATATCCAGCTCAATGCAATGTGTGTATTGTCATTTGTGGCCACCGAAAAGGACATCTGGAAACACTAGTGTAATATCAAGAACAAAGGAAGTGGAGGCGGGGCTGTTCTGGCACACCCATGTTTGCGGGGAGAGCAAAGTATGGTAGCATGGTGATGAGGAAGGGTCTGCCTTGTGTCACACTCCAACAGGGTGAGATGAGCGAGGTAGCTATTTGGTGAGGGAAGAGAGCTAGGTTTATGATTCGGTACCGCTAACAGGCCTTCTTTCTTTGCACATTCTGTTCATATGGTTAGAATTGTGAGGTAACTAAGCAGAAAGTGGAAGGTGTGAGTCCGATCCTCAGTTTTATCCTGATAAGCCGAGCGCAGGGCATTAGAGCCCGCAACTCTGTAACTGTTTTAAAGGGTAGAGGTAGGGAAGGGAGTTCGGCCGCCCCACAACGGATTGAGGCGAGAGCGTAGCGGAGAAGGGCTGAGAATCCCTACACTTGAACAATCCTGTTAGCCTCATTCGCAGCAGGAATGGCTGAGTTAGAAAGACGCCATATACTCTTTGTAGCTGAGTGGTGTATTGTGATTACCACCATCCAAGTGTAATTAATAATAAGTGCGACCGAAGGCGCAAGGCGGGGATGGTTCTTCGAGCAATGTCTGCTATTTTGTGGGGACAATGTGTGTGAGAGGAGAACCAGTGGCCTGCTGCTTTGTGTAGGCCCACACTTTGAATCTGTGTTTGAAATTCACTGCGCGGACTGAGGACGAGGCAGTTGAGCAAGGTGAGAAGAGGCTCGTGTGAGTGTGCTGCAGGTACAGAGATGGATTCATTATTGGACACAGAGTGGGGTCCATGCAAAACTTATTATGTGACTAGTTAAGCAGCAATTTTTACTCGAACATATTTAGTATTTGGCAACAACAAAGGTTGAATCTTATTCACACAAGACATATAACCCTTTTAATGTTTTTCCCAAATTAGCATTTCTAAAAACATGATTCTAACTTTGACATTATGGGTATGGTGTAGGGCCTATGACAAACATTTCTCAATCTTAATCATTTAAATTCAGGCTGAACAATACAAATGTGGAAAAAAAGTCAAGGGTTAAATACCTTCTGAATTGTACTGTAAATATCGGGGGGACAACACAGACACCTTCCCATCACTCCACATACTACCTTCAGGACAACACAGACACCTTCCCATCACTCCACATACTACCTTCAGGACAACATAAATTGGGTCAACACTGTAAGCCTGTAAGGTACAGTATGTGTTGTAGAGTGCCTGCAGAAAGTATTCACACCCCTTGTCTTATTCCACATTTTGTTGTGTTACAGCCTGAATTCGGATTCACACAATCGCCCATAGTGACAAAGTGAAAACAGATGTTTTTATGTTAGCAAATTCACATCCATGAATCAACACTTGTAAGAATCACTTTATGCAGTGATTACAGCTGTGAGTCTCTCTGGGTTACTCTGTAAGAGCATTGCAACCTGGATTGTACAATATTTGCACTGTCTTTTTACATTTCTTCAAGCTCTGTCAAGCTGGTTGTTGATCATTGCTAGACAGTCATTTTCAAGTCTTGCCATAGAGTTCCAAGCTGATTTAAGTCAAAACTGTAACTAAGCTACTCAGTAACATTCAATGTTGTCTTGGTAAGCAACTTCAGTGTATTTTTGGCTTTGTGTTTTAGGTTAATTTCCGTCTGAAAGATGAATTCATCTCCCAGTGTCTGTTGGAAATGCAAAGTGCTCCAACTTTAATCTACATGTACCATACAGATTTTCCCCTAGGATTTTGACCGTGCTTAGCTCTATTCCGTTTATTTTTATCCTAAAAAATGTCTCTATTTGGTTTGGTCAGGGTGTGATTTGGGGTGGGCATTCTTTGATTTTGTAGTTCTATGTTTTGGCCGGGTATGGTTCTCAATCATGGACAGCTGTCTATCGTTGTCTCTGATTGGGAACCATACTTAAGTAGCACTTTTCCCTCCTTTCAGTGTGGGAAGTTGTCTTTGTTTGGCACTATAGCCTTAAGCTTCACGTTTGTTTTTGTATTGTTTTTTGTTTTTGTCGGCGTCATCCTAATAAAAAGGCTCACCACGCTGTACCTTGGTCCAGTTCTTTCGACGGCCGTGACAAGTGATGTGTTGTGTTGGATTTGTCCCAAACATGACACTTTGTATTCAGGAGATTAAGTTAATTTGACATATTTTTTGCAGTTTTACTTTAGTGCGTTATTGCAAACAGGATTCATGTTTTGTAATATTTGTGACTCGTTTCAGGAAACTAGGCGTATGTCACGGGTTACTACTTCACAGGAGAGCCATTTGAACGTAAACTTATTGTCACGGTCGTTAAAAGAAGAAGGCCAAGGTGCAGCGTGGTGAGCGTACATTTTATTTTATTTAAAAATTGACGCCGAACAAAAACAATAAACAAAACAAACCGTGAAGCTAAAGGCTATAAACAAAGTCAACTTCCCAGAAACACAGGTGGGAAAAAGGGCTGCCCAAGTATGGTTCTCAATCAGAGACAACAATAGACAGCTGTCCCTGATTGAGAACCCTACCCGGCCAAAACATAGAACTACAAAACATAGAACATAGAATACCCACCCCAACTCACGCCCTGACCAAACCAAAATAGAGACATAAAAAGGATCTCTAAGGTCAGGGCG
>NW_019943507.1:39492-73525 GCF_002910315.2 Salvelinus sp. IW2-2015
TCAATCGTCCGAGTCCGCGCATGCCTACCTCAGCACATTCTCCAGTCGAAGGCCTCCAGCAACGGCCTTCCAGTCCGAAGCCTCCAGCGACGGCGCCCAGTCCGCGGGCCCGCACACGAGGGTGCCCAGTCCGGGTCGACGCACGAGGGTCCCCGCACCAGAGGTGCCACCAAAGTCGGGTGAGCCAGTGGTGGAGCGGGTTCTGCGTCCCGGCACTGAGCCGCCACCCGCGATAGATGCCCACCCAGACCCTCTGGGGGGGGGGGGGTACGTACCTGTCACTGCCATGGATCATCACTGGAGGCTTCGTGCCATGGATCATCACTGGAGGCTTCGTGCCATGGATCATCACGGGAGGCTTCATGCCATGGATCATCACTGGAGGGAGGAGACGTATGGGCAGTCTGGTACGTTGAACTGCCACAGGACTCACCAGGCTGGAGAGACATACAGGAGGCCCTGTCCTTCTGGGGACAGGCACAGGATCACTGGGCCGTGGAGGCGCACTGGAGGTCTTGAGCGTAGAGCCTGCACAACCCGTCCTGGCTGGATGGTTATTTTCGCCCTGCAGATGCGAGGCACTGGCACCGGAGACACAGTGCGCAGAGCCGGCGCAGGATATCCTGGGCCGTAGAGACGTCCTGGAGGTCTGGAGAGCAGGGCTGGCACACTCCGTCCTGGCTGGATGCTCACCCTAGCCCGGCAGATGCGGGGAGCTGGGATGTAGCGCACCGGGCTAAGAACGCGTACTGGAGACACCGTGCGCTCCATCGCATAACACGGTGCCTGACCAGTACGACGCCCGCCACGGTAAGCACGGGGAGTTGGCTCAGGTCTCCAACCTGACTCTGCCACACTCCCCGTGTGCCCTTTGGGCTTCCTTGCTTCCTTCATAACGCTGCCGCTCTGCTCTTGCTGCCTCCAGTTCCTCCCGTGGACGGCGATACTCCCCAGCCTGCCTCCAGGGTCCCTTACCGTCCAGAATACCCACCCCAACTCACACCCTGACCAAACCAAAATAGAGACATAAAAAGGATCTCTAAGGTCAGGGCGTGACACTTATTTTTTTATCAAAATATGTTTTTTGGCAGAAATGCCTTCTGGAACTTTCATGTGCCTTAATAACAGACTTGTATGCCATCTGTAAATACAAATACAATTGTTAAATTAGAGCCTAGTTGGTTTAGCCACAGAAAAAGTCAGCCACCTTCCCGCTAGCCATTATTGGCTGAGATGATGAGTGGGCTGGACATGCCGAGAGATAGGTTCGGATTGGTCTGCCATATAGCACGCTTCGGTCAATTTGAGCTGGTCAGTATGTGTATGTGTCTAACGCAGCTTTATTTTTATGTATCACGTAGTAGAACTGCATAAGTGTTGCTCGCCATTTTCTGGAGGACTGAGTTTTGAAGTCAGTGGAATTAGAGTATGATAGCTAAGGAGATGGAGAAAACACCAGTCTACGGATCTTCAAACTAAGGGAAACCATGGCATCTGTGACAGGGAGAAGCACCCATCCATGATGTAAACGGGTAAGATAGTTTAGTTAAGATAGATAGTTCTACATTTTCAGATATTACTTGTTTCTAATTTTGACAGAAAGTAATTTTCATTTCAAGTTAAAGTGTACTGTTAGCTAGCTAGCTAATGTTAGCTGGCTGGCTCACTAGCTAATGGTACGTGCATGATCTTATTATTCGTATCTCAGAGCCATTAGCTTTGCTAGTTATAGCCTAATGTTAGCTAGCTAACATTGAACCTGGTTGGTTAGCTTCCAGCAGATTCATGCAGGGTAGTAACGTCATGAGTTGGTATTATGGTTCATTGTTTAGCTAGCTACATGTCTTAACAAAAGACTCCACTATGCAAGAATCCATTTCAATAGTATGTCACTGCGACAACTGTAGATAGACGTAGCTGGTAAATGCGCTCTGGCTATCTACTCTGATTTCAGAGCACTCTCGGCTGAGTGTGCCAGAGTGCAGAATAACTGACGAATTTACGAACACTCAACACCAGTTGAATACGGCCGGTGTCAGTAAAAGTTGGTAAAAAAACGTAAATTGTAAATCTAAGTAAAGGAATGGAATTAAGAATATATAAACTCTAACCCTAACTCTCTAGAGACAGCAGGAGCGGTAGAGATACTCTGAATGATCGGCTATGAAAAGCCAACTGACATTTACTCCTGATGTGATAACCTGTTGCACCCTCGACAACCACTGTGATTATTATTATTTGACCCTGCTGGTCATCTATGAACATTTGAACATCTTGGCCATGTGCTTCTACGCTTGCTGTTTGGGGTTTTATGCTGGGTTTCTGTACAGCACTTTGAGATATCAGCTGATGTAAGAAGGGCTATATAAATACATTTGATTTGTTAAACATATGGACGAGCAATGTCAGAGCGGCATGGACTAAGAGGCAGTAGAATAGAATACAGTGTATACTGTACATATGAGATGAGTATTGCAAAATATGTAAACATTATTAAAGTGACGAGTAGAGATACACCGATATGACATTTTTTGGCGATACCGCTATCCAATATTTTCCTTGCCCAGAAAAACAATACCGATACCCATAATTTACAATTTTTGCGGCCTTTTAAGCATTCTAGTACAGTTGAATAGTTAACACACACACATGGACACAGCGGTCTCCTTCCCAGTAGTGTTTAATTATCATATGAACCACAGGCGATGGGCTCTATTCCCCAGCCCAGCAGTGTTCTCTCATCATATGAACCATAGGCGATGGGCTCTATTCCCCTGCACAGCAGTGTTCTCTCATCATATGAACCATAGGTGATGGGCTCTATTCCCCAGCCCAGCAGTGTTCTCTCATCATATGAACATAGTGCGAGTTGGGTGATCGTCTATTCCCAAGCCCGTAATTTGACAAGGGTTCTCTCATTCAGGTCGGGGTTTCAGATTTGTGTTATATCATCATATGACCATAGGTGATGGCTCTATTCCCCTGCACAGCAGTGTTTCTCTCATCATATGAACCCAAGGCGATGGCTCTTATTCCCAGCCCAGCAGTGTTCTCTCATCATATGAACCATAGGTGATGGGCTCTATTCCCCTGCACAGCAGTGTTCTCTCATCATATGAACCACAGGCGATGGGCTCTATTCCCCTGCACAGCAGTGTTCTCTTCATCATATGAACATAGGTGATGGGCTCTATTCCCCTGCCCAGTAGTGTTTTATTATCATATGAACCATAGGTGATGAGCTCTTTCCCCTGCCACAGCAGTGTTCTCTCATCATTATGAACCATAGGTGATGGGCTAGAATCCCCTTTTCCCAGTAGTGGTTTAATTATCATATGAACACAGGCGATGGGCTCTATTCCCCTGCACAGCAGTGTTCTCTTCATTCATATGAACCATAGGTGATGGGCTCTATTCCCCTGCCCAGTAGTGTTTTATTATCATATGAACCATAGGTGATGAGCTCTATTCCCCTGCACAGCAGTGTTCTCTCATCATATGAACCATAGGTGATGGGCTCTATTCCCCTGCCCAGTAGTGTTTTATTATCATATGAACCACAGGCGATGGCTCTATTCCCCAGCCCAGCAGTTGTTCTCTCATCATATGAACCACAGGCAATGGTTTATTCCCAGCCCAGCAGTGTTCTATTTTCTTATGAAGCAGTACTTTACCTGACAGCAGGTAGTGGACCTTGTTGTTGGAGTCTAGTTTGACTCCACACAGGGAGGAGAAGACGGGTGTGTAAACATACTGGATGTCCTTCACCTTCTCAAAGCCTTTAAACATCTACAGGGTGGAGGACAGAAACAAACCTTTAGTATTGCACAGTGCTCCAACCAGTGCTCCAACCAGTGCTCCAACCAGTGCTCCAAACCAGTGCTCCAACCAGTGCTCCAACCAGGCCTAAAATTAACCACCAGAATTAAAACAAATTACCAGACAAAAATTATACCAACAAACACAATAAATGTATTATTATGAAGAAGTAATGTGATATGTTGTTTAAAATTAAATGATTTGTGACCTGAGTCTTTTAACCAAAAATATCACAGTGGTAACATGACTCGAATCATGTTTGTGCCTGTGAGATTGAGAGTCTGACTAGAAGCCATGTTGTATTCTCTTCCTAACAGTTGAAACTGAAACATTGAAAAACAACCTACTATAATATACATGTACATACCAACCTCTGGTATTGCAAGTGCCCCAACTATAATCTACATGTACCATACCAAGCTCTAGTATTGCACAGTGCTCCAACTATAATCTACATTACCATACCAACCTCTAGTGTGCACAGTGCCCAACTTATATCTACATGTACCATACCAACCTCTAGTATTGCACAGTGCCCAACTATAATCTACATGTACCATACCAACCTCTTAGTGTTGCACATTGCCTCCAACTATAATCTACATGTACCATACCAAACCTCTAGTATTGGCACAGTGCTCCATACTATAATCTACATGTACCATACCAACCTCTAGTGTGCACAGTGCTCCAACTATAATGTACATGTACCATACCAACCTCTATTATTGCACAGTGGCTCCAACTATAATCTACATGTACCATACCAACCTCTTATTATTGCACAGTGCTCCAACTATAATCTAACTGTACCATACCAACCTCTAGTATTGCACAGTGCTCCAACTATAATCTACAGTACCTTATACCAACCTCTAGTGTTGCACAGTGCTCCAACTATAATCTACATGTACCATACCAACCTATAGTGTTGCACGTGCTCAACTATAATCTACATGTACCATACCAACACCTAGTATTGCACAGTGCTCCAACTATAATCTACATGTACCATACCAACCTCTATTATTGCACAGTGCTCCAACTATAATCTACATGTACCATACCAACCTCTATTATTGCACATTGCTCCAACTATAATCTACATGTACCATACCAACCTCTTAGTGTTGGCAACAGTGCTCCAATACTAATATCTACATGTACCATACCACACCGAAGGGGAAATCATTTCAGTGCATCTGTATCAAAACATAAGTTTGTGAAATACATTCCAGCTGTGACAGTTTACATGTTAATGTTGACCAAGAATGACTACATTCCAGCTGTGATACAGTTACATGTTAATGTTGAGCCAAGAATGACTACATTCCAGCTGTGATCAGTTACATGTTATGTTGAGCCAAGAATGACTACATTCCAGCTGTGATCAGTTACATGTTAATGTTGAGCCAAGAATGACTACATTCCAGCTGTGATCAGTTACATGTAATGTTGAGCCAAGAATGACTACATTCCAGCTGTGATCAGTACATGTTAATGTTGAGCCAAGAATGACTACATTCCAGCTGTGATCAGTTACATGTTAATGTTGAGCCAAGAATGACTACATTTGTAGAAGTATTGACTTACATTTTAATGTTTTAACCAATAATTACTACTACTGTACAAAGTAATAAGTTACATGGTAATGTTTAACCAATAATTACTACTACTGTACAAAGTAATAAGGTTTACATGGTAATGTTGAATCGAGAATGACTGTTTTTGTATAAGTTATTCCGCTTTTATTTTATTGCTGCTATGTAATGAAAACATAGAGCTAACCACTCTGGGTACTCTGGTGTTAATGTCATACTTTTAATGAATACAGTTATTGATTATAGGAGCACCACTCTGGGTCTCTGGTGTGTTAACTGTCATCTTTATAATGAATACATCTATGTTGATTATAGGAGACCACTGCGGTCTCATGGTAGCTAACTGTCATCTTTATAATGAATAGCAGTATATTGATTATAGGAGCAACCACTCTGGGTCCTTCTGTGTGCTAGACTGTCATCTTTTATAATGAATACAGTATGTGATTATAGGAGCACCACTCTGGGGTCTCTGGTGTAACTGTCATCTTTATAATGAATACAGTATGTTGATTATAGGAGCACCACTCTGGTCTCTGAGTGCTAACTGTCATCTTTATAATGAATACAGTATATGATTATAGGAGCCACCACTCTGGGTCTCTCTGTGCTAACTGTCATCTCTTATATAATGAATACAGTATGTTGATATAGGAGCACGCACTCCTGGGGTCTCTCTGGTGCTAACTCGTCCATCTATTTATAATGAATATGACAGTATGTTGGATATATGAGCACACTGTCTCGTGGCTATGATTCATCTTATTAAGGGAATGTACAGTATATGATGATTGAGCTCTGATGGGTCTCTGTGCTTAACTGTCATCTTTTATAATGAAATACAGATATGTTGATTATAGGTGAGCAGTACACAGCATACCAAATGCAGCCGCCTCTGGCTTTGGTGCTACTGTCATCTTTAATATATACATAACAAGTATATGGATGTTATAGGAGAGCATAACCCCACTGCGTCCAGGGGTCTTCTGGTGTTTCAACTGTCATCTTGTATTATATAATGGAATACAAGTATGTGATATATAGTAGATAACCATCTGTTATGTATGGGCGGCTAACCTCAGCTCTTAATTGAATATCGTAATGATCTTATGCGAGACCTGCGTGGGTCTCTTGGGTGTCGTCATGCCCTAAACTGGTACAGTCATCCTGAAGAGCCCCTTCTCGATATATTTGATGAAATATCTTTATAAGATATCAAGTATAAGTTGCATTATAGGAGCACCACTCTGGTGCTCTGGTGTTAACTGTCATCTTTATAATGAATACAGTATGTTGATTAATAGGAGCACCACTCTGGGTCCTTGGTGTTAACTGTCATCTTTTAATAATGAATACAGTATGTTGATTATAGGAGCACCCTCTGGGTCTCTGGTGCTAACTGTCATCTTTATAATGAATACAGCTATATGATTATAGGAGCGCACCACTTCTGGGTCTCTGTGTTAACTGTCATCTTTATAATGAAATACAGTATGTTGATTTAGGAGCACACTCTGGGTCTTCTGGTGCTAACTGTTTTGTTTATAATCACATGCGCCGAATACAACAGCATTTGACCTTACCGTGAAATGCTTAGTTACAAGCCCTTAACCATCAATGCAGTTCCTAAGACAACAAAGATATTTACTATATAAACTAAAGTGAAAAATATGAGGCAATATACAGGGGGTATCGGTACTGAGTAAATGTGCGTGTATGCAGGATAGTTGAGGTAATTTGTATATGTATAGTACCTGTCAAAAGTTTTGACACATATACTCATTCCAGGGATTTTCTTTATTTTTACTATTTTCTACATTGTAGAATAATATTGAAGACATCAAAACTATGAAATTACACATATGGAATCATGTAGTAACCAAAAAAGTGTTAAACAAATCCAAATATATTTTATATTTGAGATTCTTCAAAGTAGCCACCCTTTGCCTCTATGTAGCTTTGCACACGCTTGACATTCTCTCAACCAGCTTCATGAAGTAGTCACCTGGCATGCATTTCAATTAACAGGTGTGCCTTGTTAAACATTAATTTGTGGAATTTATTTCCTTCTTAATGCCTTTCAGCCAATAATTTGTTTTGTGACAAGGTAGGGGTGGTATACAGAAGATAGCCCTATTTGGTAAAAGACAAAGAACAGCTTTGATGTGATGACAAGAACAGCTCAAAAAAATGTCAAGGACTTTTAAAGTTCCTTCAAATGCAGTCGCAAAAACCATCAAGCGCTATGATGAAACTGCCTCTCATGAGGACCGTCACAGGATAGAAGGACACAGAGTTACCTCTGCTGCAGAGGATGAGTTCATTGGAGATACCAGCCTCAGAAATTGCAGCCCAAATAAATGCTTCACAGAGTTCAAGTAACAGACACATCTCAACATCAACTGTTCAGAGGAGACTACGTGAATTAGGCCTTCGTGGTAAAATTGCTGCAAAGAAACCACTACTAAAGGACACCAGTAAGAAGAACAGACTTGCTTGTGCCAAGAAACACGAGCAATGGACATTAGACCTGCGGAATTCTGTCCTTTGGTCTAATGAATCCAAATTTGAGATTTTTAGTACCAACCGCCGTGTCTTTGTGAGACGCAGAGTAGGTGAACGGATGATCTCTGCATGTGTGGTTCTCACCGTGAAGCATGGAGGAGGAGGTGTGATGGTGTGGGGGTGCCTTGCTGGTGACACTGTCTGTGATTAATTTAGAATTCAAGGCACACTTAACCACCATGGCTACCAAAACATTCTGCAGCGATACGCCATCCCATCTGGTTTGCACTTAGTGAGACAATCATTTGTTTTTCAAGAGGACAATGACCCAACACACCTTCAGGCTGTGTAAGGGCTATTTGACCAAGAAGGAGAGTGATGGAGTGCTGCATCAGATGACCTGGCCTCCACAATCATCCGACCTCAACCCAATTGAGATGTTTTGGGATGAGTTGGACCGCAGAGTGAAGGAAAACAGCCAACAAGTGCTCAGGATATGTGGGAACTCCTTCAAGATTGTTGGAAAAGCATTTCAGGTGAAGCTGGTTGAGAGAATGCCAAGAGTGTGCAAAGCTGTCATCAAGGCAAAGAATGGCTACTTCGAAGAATCTCAAATAGAAAATATTTTTTCATATGTTTATCATTTCCTCCTATTTTAGCCTACAATATGTGTTTCCACACACCTAGGCCTAGGCTATGGACGTATTCAAGACGACGTCATTTTTATTGATCTCTGTTTGTCAGTGTCAAAGTAGCCTGCCATTTCGATCATTTGTGCAGTATTAAAAAAGATTCTGCCAACCCTAAGCTACTAAAAATGTTCCCCATGTGTGCAACTATAACCTCTACTGCTCTATGCCACTACGCAAATGTGATGATATGCATGCGATGCTTTATTATAAAGGTGGGGGTTTTTCTCATGTGTTCCGGTACATCAGAACTCCCCAGGTCATCCCCCTCTAGCACTCACTTTTTGTTCCGGCACCTCCCCAATTATAACTGGCTGTAGATAAAACTGCAGGTAAACCTTTATTAGATGTGATACAGGACCAAGGTTTTCCTGGACTCACCTTGATCAACGTTTAGTAGATACAGGACCAAGGTTCTACTGTAGATACAGGACCAAGGTTCTGCTGTAGATACAGGACCAAGGTTCTTCTACTTAGATACAGACCAAGTCTCTGTAAGATACAGACCAAGTTCTGCTGTAATACAGGACCAAGGTTCTGTGTCAGATACAGGACCAAGGTTCTCTGATAATACAGGACCGTTCTACTGTAATAAGGACCAAGTTCTACTGTAGATACAGGAACCAAGTTCTTACTGTAGATACAGGACCAAGGTTCTCTGTAATACAGGACCTAAGTTGTGTTCTACTGTAGATATAGTACTCAAGTTCTGCTGTAATAGCTGGAGCCAAGTTCTACTGTAATACAGGACCAAGGTTCTACTGTGATACGACCGAAGTTCACTGAGTACGCCAAGTTCTACTGTAGATACAGGACCAATTTTCTATTAGATAACAGGACCAAGTTCGCTGATATAGACAGTCGATACAGGGACCAGGTCTACTGTATTATAGACCAATTCTCTGAAATACAGGATAAGTTCTGCTGTAGATACAGGACCAAGGTTCTACTGTAGATACAGGACCAAGGTTCTACTGTAGATACAGGACCAATGTTCTACTGGACTCACCTTGATCAGTTTGATCTCATATTGGATCATCTTCAGGTAAGGAGAAGAGCTGTTGCTAGGAGACACAACCTTTTCCCCAGAGATCTTTGCTCTGATCACTGAGAATAAAGAGATGATCTGATTAGCATTACATTATGATTCAGTCCCCTTCCGTTTTTTCCAAATTTTGTTACATTACAGCCTTATTCTAAAATGGATTAAATAAAACATGTTCTTCATCAATCTTCACACAATAATAATCATAATCACAAATCGGAAACAGGTTTTTAGAAATGTTTCCAAATGTGTTCAAAATAAATAACAGAACTGTCTTATTTACATAAGTATTCAGACCCTTCGCTATGAGACTTGAAATTGAGCTCAGGTGCATCCTGTTTCCATTGGTCATCCTTGAGATGTTTCTACAACTTGATTTGAGTCCACCTGTGGTAAATTCAATTAATTGGACATGATTTGGAGAGGCACACACCTGTCTATATAAGGTCCCACAGTTGACAGTGCATGTCAGAACAAAAGCCAAGCCATGAGGTCGAAGGACATGTCCGTAGAGCTCCGAGACAGGATTGTGTTGAGGCACAGATCTGGGGAAGGGTACCAAAAAATGTCTGCAGCATTCAAGGTCCCCAAGAACATAGAGGCCTCATCATTCTTCAATGGAAGGAGTTTGGAATCAGCAAGGCTCTTCCAAGAGCTGGCCGCGCCCGGCCAAACTGAGTAATCAGTGGAGAAGCTCCAGAGTTCCTCTGTGGAGATGGGAGAACCTTCCAGAAAAACAACCATCTCTGTAGCACTCCACTAATCAGGCCTTTATGGTGGAGTGGCCAGACGGAAGCCACTCCTCAGAAAAAGGCACATGACAGCCCGCTTTGAGATTGTAAAAAGGCACCAAAGGACTCTCAGACCATGAGAAACAAGATTCTCTGGTCTGATGAAACCAAGATTGAACTCTTTGGACTGAATGCCAAGCGTCACATCTGGAGGTAACCTGGCACCATCCCTACAGTGAAGCACGGTGGTGGCAGCATCATGCTGCGGGGATATTTTTCAGAGGCAAGGACTGGGAGATTAGTCAGGATCGAGGGAAAGATGAATGGAGCAAAGTACAGAGAGATCCTTGATGAAACCCTGCTCCAGAGCAATCAGGACCTCAGACTGGGGCGAAGGTTCACCTTCCAACAGGACAACGACCCTACACACACAGCCAAGATAATGCACGAGTGGCTTTGGAACTAATCTCTGAATGTCCTTGAGTGGCCCAGCCAGAGCCCGGACTTGAACCCGATCTAACATCTCTGGAGAGACCTGAAAATAGCTGTGAAGCAACGCTCCCCATCCAACCACACAGAGATTGAGAGGATCTGCAGAGAAGAATGGGAGAAACTCCCCAAATACAGGTGTGCCAAACTTGTAGCGTCATACCCAAGAAGACACGAGGGTGAAATCGCTGCCATAGGTGCTTTAACAAAGTACTGAGTAAAGGGTCTGAATACTTATTGTAAATGTGATTTTTCAGTATTTAATTAAGGCAATTATGACATTTTTAAAACATTACGATACATTCACAACAGATTTCACAATACATTAAGTGTGTGCCCTCAGGCCCCTATTGTACTACCACATATTTACAACACAAAATGAATGTGTAAGTGTGTGTATAGTGCGTATATTATCGTGTGTATGCATGTGTCTGTGCCTGGATTTGTGTTGCTTCACAGTCCCCGCTGTTTCAGAAGGTGTATTTTTATCTGTTTTTTTAAATCTAATTTCACTGCTTGCATCAGTTACCTGATGTGGAATAGAGTTCCATGTAGTCATGGCTCTATGTAGTACTGTGCGCCTTCCATAGTCTGTTCTGGACTTGGGGACTGTGAAGAGACCTCTGGTGGCATGTTTTGTGGGGTATGCATGGGTGGTCGACCGATTAATCGGAATGGCCGATTAATTAGGGCCGATTTCAAGTTTTCATAACAATCAGAAATCTGTATTTTTGGATACCGATTTGGCCGACAAAAAAATATATATATTAAATATACACCTTTATTTAACTAGGCAAGTCAGTTAAGAACACATTCTTATTTTCAATGACGGCCTAGGAACGGTGGGTTAACTGCCTTGTTCAAGGGCAGAACGACAGATTTTTCCTTGTCAGCTCGGGGATTCAATCTTGCAACCTTGCAGTTAACTAGTCCAATACTCTAACCACCTGCCTTACATTGCACTCTACGAGGAGCCTGTCTGTTACGCGAATGCAGTAAGAAGCCAAGGTAAGTTGCTAGCTAGCATTAAACTTATCTTTAAAAAAACAATCAATCAATCATAATCACTAGTTAACTACACATGGTTGATGATATTACTAGTTTATCTAGCGTGTCCTGCGTTGCATATAATCGATGCGGTGCGCATTCGCGAAAAAGGACAGTCGTTGCTCCAACGTGTACCTAACCATAAACATCAATGCCTTTCTTAAAATCAATACACAAGTATAGATTTTTAAACCTGCATATTTAGTTAATATTGCCTGCTAACATGAATTTATTTTAACTGGAGAAATTGTGTCACTTCTCTTGCAACAGTCAGGGTATATGCAGCAGTTTGGGCCGCCTGGCTCATTGCGAACTGTGTGAAGACTATTTCTTCCTAACAAAGACAGCCAACTTCGTCAAACGGGGGATGATTTAACAAAAGCGCATTTGCGGAAAAAAAGCACAATTGTTGCACGACTGTACTAAACCATAAACATCAATGCCTCAATACACAGAAGTATATATTTTTAAWCCTGCATATTTAGCTAAAAGAAATCCAGGTTAGCAGGCAATATTAACCAGGTGAAATTGTGTCACTTCTCTTGCGTTCATTGCACGCGAGTCAGGGTATATGCAACAGTTTGGGCCGCCTGGCTCGTTGCGAACTAATTTGCCAGAATTTTACGAATTGTATGACATAACATTGAAGGTTGTGCAATGTAACAGGAATATTTAGACTTATGGATGCCACCCATTAGATAAAATACGGAACGGTTCCGTATGTCACTGAAAGAATAAACGTTTTGTTTTCGAGATGATAGTTTCCGGATTCGACCATATTAATGACCTAAGGCTCGTATTTCTGTTTGTTATTATGTAAAAAAAATAGTAAAAATAAGTGTTCATTCAGTATTGTTGTAATTGTCATTATTACAAATACATTTTAAAAATTTGGCGATTAATCGGTATCTGCTTTTTTTGGTCCTCCAATAATCGGTATCGGTATAGGCGTTGAAAAATCATAGTCGGTCGACCTCTAGTATGCATTGGTTTCCGTCCTGTCTGCCAGTAGTTCAAACAGAGACAGTGGAGACCACTAGACAGTGGAAGGCATAAACAGTCTAAACAGTCTTTAGAAATAGTTTCAGGCTTGTATTCTGAAAAATGAGGGAATAAGAGCATTCGGAATGAATATAAAGAGACTTTATCGAACAAAAGAAACATTTATTGAGTAAATGAATGTCTGCTGAGTCAACCATATGAAGATCATCAAAGGTAAGGGATTCATTTTATCTCTATTTCCGACTCTGACTGTTCTACTTGGCTGGTTACTGTTTGTAATGAATTGTCTAGTGGGCTATGTTCTCAAATAATCATAAGGTATGCTTTCGTTGTAAAGCATTTTTAAATCTGACACCGTGGTTGGATTCACAAGACGTTCATCTTTAAACCTATGTAAAATATGTTTTGTTTTCTGAATTTTTATAATGAGTATTTCTGTATTTGAATTTGGCGCCCAGCAGTTTCACTGGCTGTTGAAGAGGTGGGACGCTAACGTCCCACATACCCCGGAGAGGTTAAGTGTTGCAGTCATTTCAGTAGCTGTAGTAGCTGACATGTATAATGTTGAGTCGTCCGCATGCATAGACACACTGGCCTTACAGAAAAGCCAGTGGCATGTCGTTAGTAAAAATGTAAAAAAGCAAGGGGCCTAAACAGCTACCATGGGGAATTCCTGATTCTACCTGGATTATGGCGGAGAGTCTTCCATTAAAGAATACCCTCTGTGTTCTGTTAGACAAGTAACTCTTTGAAAAGTATTCACCCCCTTGACGTTTTTCATATTTTGTTGCATTACAACCTGTAATTTAAATTGATTTTTATTTGGATTTCATGTAATGGACATACACAAAATAGTCCAAATCGGTGAAGTGAAATGAAGAAAAAAAATACTTGTTTCATTAAAAAAAAATTAAAAAACGGAAAAGTGGTGCGTGCATATGTATTCACCCCTTTGCTATGAAGCCCCTAAATACGATCTGGAGCAACCAATTACCTTCAGAAGTCACATAATTAGTTTTAAAAAAGTCCACCTGTGTGCAATCTAAGTGTAACATGATCTCAGTATACAGTCGTGGTCAAAAGTTTTGAGAATGACACAAATATTAATTTCCACAAAGTTTGCTGCTTCAGTGTCTTTAGATAATTTTCTCAGATGTTACAATGGAATACTGAAGTATAATTATAAGCACAAGTGTCAAAGGCTTTTATTGACAATTACATTAAGTTGATGCAAATAGTCCATTTTCACAGTGTTGACCCTTCTTTTTCAAGACCTCTGCAATCCGCCCTGGCATGCTGTCAATTAACTTCTGGGCCACATCATGACTGATGGCAGCCCATTCTTGCATAATCAATGCTTGGAGTTTGTCAGAATTTGTGGGTTTTTGTTTGTCCACCCGCCTCTTGAGGATTGACCACAAGTTCTCAATGGGATTAAGGTCTGGGGTGTTTCCTGGCCATGGACCCAAAATATCGATGTTTTGTTCCCCGAGCCACTTAGTTATCACTTTTGCCTTATGGCAAGGTGCTCCATCATGCTGGAAAAGGCATTGTTCGTCACCAAACTGTTCCTGGATGGTTGGGAGAAGTTGCTCTCGGAGGATGTGTTGGTACCATTCTTTATTCATGGCTGTGTTCTTAGGCAAAATTGTGAGTGAGCCCACTCCCTTGGCTGAGAAGCAACCCCACACATGAATGGTCTCAGGATGCTTTACTGTTGGCATGACACAGGCCTGAGGGTAGCGCTCACCTTGTCTTCTCCGGACAAGCTTTTTTCCGGATGCCCCTAACAATCGGAAAAGGGATTCATCAGAGAAAATGACTGGTGTGGCTTCTTTGCTGCCCTTCTTGACACCAGGCCGTTCTCCAAAAGTCTTTGCCTCACTGTGCGTGCAGACGCACTCACACCTGCCTGCTGCCATTCCTGAGCAAGCTCTGTACTGGTAGTGCCACGATCCCGCAGCTGAAAAAACTTTAGGAGACGGTCCTGGCGCTTGCTGGACTTTCTTGGGCGCCCTGAAGCCTTCTTCACAACAATTGAACCGCTCTCCTTGAAGTTCTTGATGATCAGATAAATGGTTGATTTAGGTGCAATCTTACTGGTAGCAATATCCTTGCCTGTGAAGCCCTTTTAGTACAAAGCAATGATGACGGAACGTGTTTCCTTGCAGGTAACCATGATTGACAGAGGAAGAACAATGATTCCAAGCACCACCCTCCTTTTGAAGCTTCCAGTCTGTTATTCGAACTCAATCAGCATGACAGAGTGATCTCCAACCTTGTCCTCGTCAACACTCACGCCTGTGTTAACGAGAGAATCACTGACATGATGTCAGCTGGTCCTTTTGTGGCAGGGCTGAAATGCAGTGGAAATGTTTTGAGGGGATTCAGTTCATTTGAATGGCAAAGAGGGACTTTGCAATTAATTGCAGTTCATCTGATCACTCTTCATAACATTCTGGAGTATACGCAAATTGCAATCATACAAACTGAGGCAGCAGACTTTGTGAAAATGTATATTTGTGTCATTCTCAAAACTTTTGGCCACGACTGTATATACACCTGTTCTGAAAGGCCCCAGAGTCTGCAACACCACTAAGCAAGGTGTCACGTTCGCTGGAATAATTATCGGACCGAACTGCAGGGCGATATGGTTTCCACATAATATTTATTTGAAAACGCACAAAACAAAGAAAGAATGAAACAAACAACGAACCGTGACTACAGAAGTGCTACATGCACTAACTCAAAACAATTCCCCAATAATACACAGGTGGAAAAAAATCCTACTTAATAAATTTGATCCCCAATTAGAGACAATGATAGCCAGCTGCCTCTAATTGGGAATCATACCAAACACCAGCTAGAACCCCAACATAGAAAAGAATAACTAGAAAACCCCCCAGTCACGCCCTGACCTATTACACCATAGAAAAACAAAGGCTCTCTGTGCTCAGAGCGTGACACAAGGGGCACACACAAGCAAGCAGCACTATGAAGACCAAGGAGCTCTCCAAACAGGTCAGGGACAAAGTTGTGGAAAAGTACAGATCAGGGTTGGGTTATAAAAAAAAATGTAAAACTTTGAACATTCCACAGAGCACCATTAAATCCATTATTTAAAAATGGAAAGAATATGGCACTACAACAAACCTACCAAGGGAGGGTCGCCCACCAAAACTCACGAACCAGGCAAGGAGGGTATTAATCAGAGAGGCAACAAAGAGACCAAAGATAACACTGAAGGAGCTGCAAACTGAAGCATACTCGGAACAACGTGCAGCGTGATCTGGGTTCCACATCTTTTATTATAAAAAGTAAGTGAACCACATAACAAAACAATAAAGAATAACGAAACGTGACGACAATTGTGACGCACTTAAGCGTAGTGGGTGCGGAGTCAGGCGCAGGAGGCAGAAAGTACTGAGTAGTGTTTTAATTAGGCACAGGGAAATAATCGTGCGCGCCAACACTCATGGGCGCAACAAACACGATACCCAAAACCAGGACCTAAATAGTCCAGAGGGAAATCCCAAAACAAAACACGCTACCAATAACCTACCACACACAAACACAGTGGAAAAAATAAACCCCCACAAAGAGCAGGCGGGCCGACCAGCTTAAATAGCCCAACTAAACGTAAACACGAAACAGGTGTAACTAATAAGACAAAACCAACAGAAAAGGGAAAAGGGATCGGTGGCAGCTAGTAGACCGGTGACGACGACCGCTGAGCAGGAAGAGGAGCCGCCTTCGGTAGGAGTCGTGACAGTACCCCCCACCACCACCACCACCCCCTGATGCGCAGCTCCCACAGCGCGCCGACACCGGCCTCGAGGGCGACCCGGAGGGGGAGGCGCAGGGCGATCCAGATGGAGGCGATGGAAATCCCTCAACAGTGACGGATCCAAGATGTCCCCCACCGGTACCCAGCACCTCTCCTCCGGACCGTACCCCTCCCAGTCCACAAGGTACTGCAGGCCCCTCACCCGGCGTCTCGAGTCCAGAACAGCACGTACTGTGTACGCCGGGGATCCCTCGATGTCCAGAGGGGGCGGAGGGACCTCCGGCACCTCACCTTCTTGCAGGGGACCAGCTACCACCGGCCTGAGGAGAGACACATGAAACGAGGGGTTAATACGATAATAGGAAGGGAGTTGTAATCGATAACACACCTCGTTTATCCTCCTCAGGACTTTGAAGGGCCCCACACACTGCGGCCCCAGCTTCCGGCAGGGCAAGCGGAGGGGTAGGTTTTGGGTCGAGAGCCAGACCCTATCCCCCGGTACAAACACAGGGGGCCTCACTGCGGGGGCGGTCAGCACCCCTCTTCTGCCGTTCACCGGCTTGCTTGAGGGATTCCTGGACGGCCCTCCAGGTCTCCTTGGAGCGCTGCACCCACTCCTCCACCGCAGGAGCCTCGGTCTGACTCTGATCAGAGACGATGTCCTCCGGCCCCCCGTAGTGCCGGAAGACGTGGGTAAATAGGGCCTCCGCAGTCTGTAGGGACGTAGGGAGACCGGGCAACGGGAGGAGACGGCAGGACTTAGAAAACCGATCCACAACAACCAGGACCGTAGTGTTCCCCTGAGACGGGGGGAGATCGGTCAGGAAGTCCACTGACAGGTGAGACCACGGCCGCTGTGGAACGGGGAGGGGCTGTAACTTCCCTCTAGGAGGGTGCCTAGGAGCCTTACTCTGGGCGCACACCGAACAGGAAGAGACATAGAACCTCACGTCCCTAACCAAGGTGGGCCACCAGTACTTCTCCCTAAGACCCCGCGCTGTCCTCGCCACCCCATTGTGTGAGTCCACCGAATCAATTGATCACGGACACCAAGCGGCGCGTACTTGCGACCTGTAGGACATTTAGGAGGCGCAGGTTCCACCCGTAACGCCCGCTCAATGTCTGCGTCCACCTCCCATACCACCGGTGCCACCAGCTTAGAAGCTGGAAGGATGGGAGTGGGATCGATGGGTCGATCCTCCGTGTCATAGAGACGGGACAGCGTGTCGGCCTTCGTGTTAAGGGAACCCGGTCTATACGAGATAGTAAACCTAAACCGGGTGAAGAACATGGCCCACCTTGCCTGACGCGGATTCAGTCTCCTCGCTGCCCGGATATACTCCAGATTACGGTGGTCAGTCCAGATGAGGAAAGGGTGCTTAGCCCCCTCAAGCCAGTGTCTCCACACCTTCAGGGCCTTTACTACAGCTAACAACTCCCGGGCCCCCACATCATAGTTACGCTCCGCCGGACCAAGCTTCTTCGAAAAGAAAGCGCAGGGGCAGAGTTTCGGTGCCATACCCGAGCACTGTGATAGCATGGCCCCAACCCCAGCCTCGGATGCATCCACCTCCACTATGAACGCCAAAGAGGGGTCCGGGTGCGCCAACACGGGCGCATCAGTGAACAGCGCCTTCAACCGATTGAAGGCTCCGTCAACCTCTGCCGACCACCGTAAACGCACCAGTCCCCCTTCAGCAGTGAGGTAATGGGGGCTGCCACCTGACCAAAACCCCGGATAAACCTAAGGTAGTAATTGGCAAACCCTAAAAACCGCTGCACCTCCTTCACCGTGGTCAGAGTTGGCCAATTACGCATGGCCCTAACGCGGTCACACTCCATCACCACCCCCGAGGTGGAAATGCAATAACCCAGGAAGGAGACGGCTCGTTTGGAGAACACACACTTCTCAGCCTTAGCGTATAGGTCATGGTCCAGCAGTCTCCCAGAGACACATGCGCGGCGCGTGTGGCGGAATAGATCAGAATATCATCGATATATACAACCATGCCCTGCCCGTGCAGGTCCCTGAGAATCTCGTCTACAAATGATTGAAAGACGGCTGGAGCATTCTTTAACCCATACCAATGTACCCCTGTCGCAGAGATTACGTGACATATGTCTCCATAGCCAACGTCTCCTCCTGTGACAATGGGTACACGTGACTCCTGGGAAGCGCAGCGTTTACCTGGAGGTTTATCGCACAATCCCCCTGTCGATGGGGTGGTAATTTAGTCGCCCTCTTCTTACAGAAGGCGATAGCCAAATCGGCATACTCAKAGGGAATGCGCACAGTGGACACCTGGTCTGGACTCTCCACCGAYRTGGYACCGATGGAAACTCCCATACACCTACCTRAACACKCCTCTGACCACCCCTGGAGAACCCCCTGTCTCCACGAAATCCTGKGATTGTGACTGGCCAGCCAGGGAACCCCCAGCACCACTGGAAATGCAGGTGAATCGATAAGGAAGAGACTAATCCGCTCCTTATGATTCCCCTGCGTTACCATTTCCAGTGGAACCGTGGCCTCCCTGACTAGGCCTGACCCTAATGGTCGGCTATCTAAGGAGTGCACGGGGAAGGGGGGATCTATCGGCACCAGCGGAATACCGAACTTCCGGGCGAGTCCGCGATCCATGAAGTTCCCAGCTGCGCCTGAATCGACTAGCGCCTTATGCTGGATAGAGGGAGAAAATTCAAGAAAAAAATTAAGACAAACATGTGAACAACAGGGGGCTCTGGGTGAGTTTGATGCTGACTCACCTGGGGTGACCGAGAAGTGTTCTGCCTGCCCTCTCGACTCCCAGACGGGCTCCTCCAGCACCGGTCGGCTGTGTGTCCTCTCCGACCACAGCTGGTCCAGGAGGAGCCACCTCCTCCGGTACCCCTCGAAGCAGCCCCCCCTAACTCCATAGGAGTAGGAGCGGGAGGGCTGGGAGGTGGAACTGACAGGACCCTTTCTGAACGCCTGCGGGCAGCTAGCAGATTGTCCAGCTGGATTGACATGTCTATCAGTTCGTCAAGGGAGAGAGTGGCGTCCCGACAAGCTAGCTCCCTGCGGACATCCTCCTGGAGGCTGCACCGGTAATGGTCCATCAGGGCCCTGTCATTCCACCCGGCCCCAGCGGCCAAGGTCCAGAACTCCAACGCAAAGTCCTGCGCACTCCTCGTCTCCTGCCTGAGGTGGAATAGTCACTCACCCGCCGCTCGGCCCTCCGGAGGATGGTCGAACACGGCCGGAAACGGCGGGTGAACTCGAGATAGTGATCCCTCGCCGAGTCTGGCCCACTCCAGAGCTCGGCCCGTCAGGCAGGAGACGAGGACACTCACACTCTCCTCCCCCGAGGGAGTCGGCCACACGGTAGCCAGGTACAACTCGAGCTGGAGTAAAAAACCCTGGCACCCAGCCGCCGCTCCATCGTACCCCCTCGGGGGCGCAAGACGAAGTGCGCCGGAGCAGGACGCCGCCGGAGGAGTACGTTGACTCGTCGGAAGAGCCGGAGATGAGGTGGGGAGACCACTCCTCTCCCATTGGTCCATTCACTCCATCATCTGTTCCATTGCAGACCCAATCCGATGGAGGATGGTGGTATGGTGGAGGACGCGTTCCTCCATCGATGGAAGGGGGGTGGCCGCGGCTCCTGCTGACTCCATTCTGGTGGTGCGGGCTTCTATGACGTACTTAAGCGTAGTGGGTGCGGAGTCAGGCGCAGGAGGCAGAGAGTACTGAGTAGTGTTTTAATTAGGCACAGGGAAATAATCGTGCGCGCCAACACTCATGGGCGCAACAATCACGATACCCAAAACCAGGACCTAAATAGTCCAGAGGGAAATCCCAAAACAAAACACGCTACCAATAACCTACCACACACAAACACAGTGGAAAAAATAAACCCCCACAAAGAGCAGGCGGGCCGACCAGCTTAAATAGCCCAACTAAAMGTAAACACGAAACAGGTGTAACTAATAAGACAAAACCAACAGAAAAGGGAAAAGGGATCGGTGGTAGCTAGTAGACCGGTGACGACGACCGCCGAGCACCGCCCGAACAGGAAGAGGAGCCACCTTCGGTAGGAGTCGTGACAACAATAGAGTGCTAACATGCAACTACACATAAACAATATCCCACAAAACACAGGTGGAAAAAATGCTACTTAAATATGATCCCCAATTAGAGACAACGATTGCCAGCTGCCTCTAATTGGGAAACATACAAAATCACCAACATAGAAAAACAAAACTAGAACCCCACATAGAAATAATAAACTAGACTAAACCCCCAGTCACGCCCTGACCTACTCTACCATAGAAAATAAAGGTTCTCTATGGTCAGGACGTGACAGCTCCACAGCGGAGATTGGAGTATCTGTCCATAGGGCCACTTTAATGCGTACACTCCACAGAGCTGGGCTTTACGGAAGAGTGGCCAGAAAAAAAGAAACAAACATGTTTGATGTTCACCAAAAGGCAATGTGGGAGACTCCCCAAACATATGGAAGAAGGTACTCTGGTCATATTAAACTAAATTGAGGTTTTTGGCCATCAAGGAAAATATTATGTCTAGCACAAACCCAACACCTCTCATCAACCCGAGAACACCATCCCCACAGTGAAGCATGGTGGTGGCAGCATCATGCTGTGGGGATGTTTTTCATCGGCAGGGACTGGGAAACTGGTCAGAATTGAAGGAATGATGGATGGAGCTAAATACAGGGAAATTCTTGAGGGAAACCTGTTTGTCTTCCAGAGATTTAAGACTGGGATGGAGATTCACCTTCCTGCAGGACAATGACCCTAAGCATACTGCTAAAGCAACACTCGAGTGGTTTAAGGGGAAACATGTACATGTCTTGGAATGGCCTAGTCAAAGCCCAGACCTCAATCCAATTGAGAATCTGTGGCATGACTTAAAGATTGCTGTACATCAGCGGAACCCATCCAACTTGAAGGAGCTGGAGCAGTTTTGCCTTGAAGAATGGGCAAAAATCCCAGTGGCTAGATGTGCCAAGCTTATAGAGACATACCTCAAGAAACTTGCAGCGGTAATTGCTGCAAAAGGTGGCTCTACAAAATATTGACTTTTGGGGGGTGAATAGTTATGCACACTCAAGTTTTCAGTCTTTTTGTCTCATTTCTTGTTTGTTTCACAATGAGAAATATTTTGCATCTTGAAAGTGGTAGGCATGTTGTGTAAATCAAATGATACAAACCCCCCAAAAATCTAATTTAATTCCAGGTTGTAAGGCAACAAATAGGAAAAATGCCAAGGGGGTGAATACTTTCACATGCCACTAAGTTTTTCCAGGAGCAGACCGCTGCCAAAAGCTGCACTGAAGTCTAACAGGACAGACAAGAGGTAGACATGCTCATGTTATTTATGTTAGTGCAGGGTGATCTGCACCCAGTGGACTTCCTACTAGTGCACACCACCTCAGTGCTAACAGTATAACTCTGGTTTATCGGCAAATGATTACTGCATACAATAGCTGTAGGTTCAGCAGAGACGTTCAGTGCAGTAAAATAAGATGAAAGCTGCACACAGTGGGTCTTCCTAACGTATCTCTCTTGCTTCATAGGCACATGATTACTGCATACAATAGCTGTGGGATCATTAGAGGCATTCAGGCAGTAAGAGACACATAAAATGAGGTAATCTTACATTGTGTCTTCCAACGCCCTGGGATAATGTACTTTTGGTAGGCGATTAAATGAGCTGGCTCGGGTGCAGTGATAAGTCATTGTCTCGACACACCTTATAATGCTGTGAAGGATCTAGTAACCCAAATAATTTGGGTGGATCCATCATCTTATAATACGAGCTTGTTTCCAGAAGGTATCAAAATTGTCATCAATGTTACCACACAGAGCTGCATAGTCTCATAGTCAGTTATGGAGGCTAAAAAGCTGCTGAAACCGTTCCATGCCAGGTTTAGGGAGGGAGAGGGGCCAGATATTTGAGGTGTTTGTGGTGTCAAGCAGAGTCCAATCAGTTTTTAAAAATCCATCTTCAGTTTTCTGAGCATTGCCTTCATAATGTCATTGAATCCCACATGACTATAATAAACTACATTTCCTGATGCAGGTTTAAAATGTTTATGTCGTGTACTCTGGATAGCACAACGATATTCTGATCACACCCACTCTCTGTACATACACTGCTACACAGACAAATCTATCTCATCCACCAGTTAATGAGTCCTGAATTCTTATTTTGGGATAGAAATCAACGACCTCCTGAATCACAAGTACCTGGCTCCTCCATGCTCAGATTAAACAACACAGAGCATTCTCACTGCTGGATGAATGATAAGGACCGCTAGCCACATGCTGCTGAATCTACCCTAAAAATAGAGAACTAGAACTTAGACTGTGTTGTTTTATTAGTCTTGACATGAAATACTAGTTAAACCAGGGTTGTGTACTAATGTTTCAGTGAGTTAAGACAATACTGTACAGTACAGTGTTACTGAAGCCAGGGATCTGGGTGGTGGAAAAGCAGCTAACAACTCAGCTTCTCTGAAGAATCTGCTACAATTACAAGCACATATCTGTCATTCCTTTCTCATTGTTACAAACACGTGTCTGTCATTCCTTTCTCATTGTTACAAACACGTGTCTGTCATTCCTTCCTCATTGTTTCAGTCTGAGAGGCTGAATGCTCATTAGCTGTACAGACTGAAGTCCCTCTGAGAGGCCTCTGGAGGTTTAGGGTTCAGTCCCTCTAAGTACCTCTGACAGGCCTGGGTTAGGTTACCGAGGCTGAGTTAGGGTTACAGAGGCCTGAGTTTAGGGTTACAGAGGCCTGAGTTAGGGTTACAGAGGCCTGAGTTAGGGTTACAGAGGCCTGAGTTAGGGTTACAAGAGGCCTGGGTTAGGGTTACAGAGGCTGGGTTAAGGTTCAGAGGCCTGAGTTAGGTTTACAGAGGCTGGGTTAGGGTTACAGAGGCCTTGGGTTAGGGTTACAGAGGCTGGTAGGGTTTACAGAGGCTGGTTAAGGTTAAGAGGCCTGGGTTAGGGTTACAGAGGCTGGTTAAGGTTAACAAGTGTCTACATAGCCAAGGGTTAGGGTTACAAGTGTCTGCATAGCCAAGGGTTAGAGTTAGAGTTAACAAGCGTCTGCATAGCAAGGGTTAGGGTTAAAAGCATGCTGTATAGCCAGGTTAGGGTTAACAAGTGTCTGCATAGCCAAGGGTTAGGGTTAACAAGTGTCTGCATAGCCAAGGGTTAGGGTTTAAAGCATCTGTATACCAAGGGTTAGGGTTAACAAGCGTCTGCATAGCCAAGGGTTAGAGTTAACAAGCGTCTGCATAGCCAAGGGTTAGGGTTAACAAGCATCTGTAATGCAAGGGTTAGGGTTAACAAGCGTCTGCATAGCCAAGGGTTAGAGTTAACAAGCGTCTGCATAGCCAAGGGTTAGGGTTAACAGCATCTGTATAGCCAAGGGTTAGGGTTAACAAGCATCTGTATAGCAAGGTTATGTTAGAGTTAACAAATCTGTATAGAAAGGGTTAGGGTTAACAAGCGTCTGCATAGCCAAGGGTTATGGTTAGAGTTAACAAGCATCTGTATAGCCAAGGGTTAGGGTAACAAGCATCTGTATAGGCCAAGGGTTAGAGTTAACAAGCGTCTGCATAGCCAAGGGTTAGAGTTAACAGTGTCTGCATAGCACGGGTTAGGGTTATACAAGCATCTGTATAGCCAAGGGTTATGGTTAGAGGTTAACAAGCATCTGTATAGCCAAGGGTTAGGGTTAACAAGCATCTGTATAGCCAAGGGTTAGGTGAGTTACAAGCATCTGTATGGCAAGGGTTAGGGTTAACAAGCGTCTGCATAGCCAAGGGTTTAGAGTTAACAAGCGTTGCATAGCCAAGGGTTAGGGTTAGAGTTAACAAGCATCTACATAGCCAAGGGTTAGAGTTAGAGTTAACAGCGTCTGTATAGCCAAGGGTTTAGAGTTAACAGTGTCTGCATAGCCAAGGGTTAGAGTTAGAGTTACAAGCTCTGTATCCAAGGGTTAGGGTAACAAGCATCTGTATAGCCAAGGGTTAGAGTTAACAGTGTCTGCATAGCTAGGTTGAAGTTTAACAAGCATCTGTATAGCCAAGGGTTAGGGTTAACAAGTGTCTGCATAGCCAAGGGTTAGAGTTAGAGTTAACAAGCATCTGTATAGCCAAGGGTTAGGGTAACAGCATCTGTATAGCCAAGGGTTAGGGTTAACAAGCGTCTGCATAGCCAAGGGTTAGGGTTAACAAGCGTCTGCATAGCCAAGGTTGATGGTTGAGTTAAAAGCATCTGTATAGCAAGGGTTAGGGTTAACAAGCATCTGTATAGCCAAGGGTTGGTTAACAAGCGTCTGCATAGCCAAGGGTTAGGGTTAACAAGCGTCTGCATAGCAAGGGTTATGTTAGAGTTAACAAGCATCTGTATAGCCAAGGGTTAGGGTTTAACAAGCACTTATAGCCAAGGTTAGGGTTAACAAGCGTCTGCATAGCCAAGGGTTTAGGGTTAACAAGCATCTGTATAGCCAAGGGTTAGGGTTTAACAAGTGTCTGCATAGCCAAGGGTTAGGGTTCACAAGCGTCTGCATAGCCAAGGGTTTAGGCTTTAACAAGCATCTGTATAGCCAAGGGTTAGGGTTAACAAGTGTCTGCATAGCCAAGGGTTAGGGTTAACAAGTGTCTGCATAGCCAAGGTTAGGGTTAAAAGCATCTGTTGCCAAGGGTTAGGGTTAACAAGCGTCTGCATAGCCAGGGGTTAGAGTTAACAGCGTCTGCATAGCCAAGGGTTAGGGTTACAAGCATCTGTATAGCCAAGGGTTAGGGTTAACCAAGCGTCTGCATAGCCAAGGGTTAGAGTTAACAAGCGTCTGCATAGCCAAGGGTTAGGGTTAACAAGCATCTGTATAGCCAAGGGTTAGGGTTTAACAAGCATCTGTATAGCCAAGGGTTTATGTTAGAGTTAAAGCTGTATGCCAAGGGTGTTAGGGTTACAAGCGTCTGCATGCCAAGGGTTATGGTTAGAGTTAACAAGCATCTGTATAGCCAAGGGTTAGGGTTTAACGAGCATCTGTATAGCCAAGGGTTAGAGTTAACAAGCGTCTGCAATAGCCAAGGGTTAGGTTAACAAGTGTCTGCATAGCCAGGGTTAGGGTTAACCAAGCATCTGTATAGCCAAGGGTTATGGTTAGAGTTAACAAGCTCTGTATAGCCAAGGGTTAGGGTTAACAAGCATCTGTATAGCCAAGGGTTATGGTAGAGAACAGAGCATCTGTATGGCCAAGGGTTAGGGTTAACAAGCGTCTGCATAGCCAAGGGTTAGAGTTAACAAGCGTCTGCATAGCCAAGGGTTAGGGTTAGAGTTAACAAGCTCTACATAGCAAGGGTTAGAGTTAGAGTTAACAAGCGTCTGTATAGGCAAGGGTTGAGTTAAAAGTGTCTGCATAAGGAGGGTTAGAGTTAGAGTTAACAAGCATCTGTATAGCCAAGGGTTAGGGGTAACAAGCATCTGTATAGCCAAGGGTTAGGGTTAGAGTTAACAAGCGTCTGTATAGCCAAGGGTTAGGGTTAACAAGCTTCTACATAGCCAAGGGTTAGAGTTAACTTCTTGACGCTAGAGGTCAAAAATGAATGAGATTTTTCAAAAGTAGTGTCACGTTCTGACCTTTATTTCCTTTCTTTTGTCTTTATTTAGTATGGTCAGGGAGTGAGTTGGGGTGGGCAGTCTTTGTGTGTTTTTCTATGTTGGGGTTTTGAGTTCGGCCTGGTATGGTTCTCAATCAGAGGCAGCTGTCAATCGTTGTCCCTGATTGAGAATCATACTTAGGTAGCCTGGGTTTCACTTTTGGTTTGTGGGTGTTTGTTTCCGTGTGAGTGTTTGTTGCCACACGGTACTGTTTCGGTTTCGTTCGTTTCACGTTTATTGTTTTTGTATTTTGTAGTGTTCAGTTTATGTCTTTAAATAAACATTATGGCCTCCCGGGTGGTCTAGGGCACTGCATCGCAGCGCTAGCTGCGCCACCAGAGTCTCTGGGTTCGCGCCCAGGCTCTGTCGCAGCCGGCCGCGACCGGGAGGTCCGTGGGGCGACGTACAATTGGCCTAGCGTCGTCCGGGTTAGGGAGGGTTTGGCCGGTAGGGATATCCTTGTCTCATCGTGCTCCAGCGACTCCTGTGGCGGGCCGGGCGCAGTGCGCGCTAACCAAAGGGGCCAGGTGCACGGTGTTTCCTCCGACACATTGGTGCGGCTGGCTTCCGGGTTGGAGGCGCACTGTGTTAAGAAGCAGTGCGGCTTGGTTGGGTTGTGCTTCGGAGGACTACTTTTTTGCCCCACTGTAGATGGATAGATATATACTATAGATAGGTAGATATAGATACTATAGATATATACCATAGATAGGTAGATATAGATACTATAGATATATACCATAGATAGGTAGATATAGATACTATAGATATATACCATAGATAGATAGATATAGATACTATAGATATATACCATAGAGAGGTAGATATAGATACTATAGATATATACCATAGATAGGTAGATAGATTCTGGAGAGAAAGAGAGTGAGAAAGAGAGGTATACTGTAGATAGATACTATAGATATATAGATGTATAGATATATACTACAGATATATAGATACTATAGATATATACCATAGATAGATAATATAGATAGATACTGTAGATAGATGTTCAGATACTAACTATAGATATAAAGCTACTATAGATTATATACCATAATAGATTATATATAGATACTGTAGATAGATGTATAGATATATACTATATCAAATCAAATCAAGTTTATTTTATATAGCCCTTCGTACATCAGCTAATATCTCGAAGTGCTGTACAGACACCCAGCCTAAAACCCCAAACAGCAAGCAATGCAGGTTAGAAGCACGTGGCTAGGAAAACTCCCTAGAAAGGCAAACCTAGAAGAAACCTAGAGAGGAACAGGCTATGAGGATATATATGATACTATAGAAATCATAATAGAAGAATATAGATAGATACTGTAGATAGATGTATAGATATATACTATAGATATATAGATACTATAGATTATACCATAGATAGATATGTAGAAATGTTTAGATATATACTACAGATATATAGATACTGTAGATAATACATAGATAGATAATATAGATAGATACTGTAGATAGATGTATAATATATACTATAGATATATAGATACTATAGATATATACCATAGATAGATAATATAGTAAGTACTGTAGATAGATTATAGATATATACTACAGTATATAGATACTGTAGATATACAGTGGGAGAACAAGTATTTGATACACTGCCGATTTTGCAGGTTTTCTACTTACAAAGCATGTAGAGGTCTGAATTTTTATCATAGGTACACTTCAACTATGAGAGACGGAATCTAAAACAAAAATCCAGAAAATCACATTGTATGATTTTTAAGTAATTAATTTGCATTTTTGCATGACATAAGTATTTGATACATCAGAAAAGCAGTACTTAATATTGGTACAGAAACCTTTGTTGCAATTACAGAGATCAAACGTTCCTGTAGTTCTTGACTAGGTTTGCACACACTGCAGCAGGGATTTTGGCCCACTCCTCCTACATCTTCTCCAGATCCTTCAGGTTTCGGGGCTGTCGCTGGGCAATACGGACTTTCAGCTCCCTCCAAAGATTTCTATGGGTTCAGTCTGGAGACTGGCTAGGCCACTCCAGGACCTTGAGATGCTTCTTACGGAGCCACTCCTTAGTTGCCATGGCTGTGTCTTCGTGTCGTTGTCATGCTGGAAGACCCAACCACGACCCATCTTCAATGCTCTTACTGAGGAAGGAGGTTGTTGGCCAAGATCTCGCATACATGCCCATCCATCCTCCCCTCAATACGTGCAGCTCCTGTCCCCTTTGCAGAAAAGCATCCCCAAAGAATGATTTTCCACCTCCATGCTTCACGGTTGGGATGGTGTTCTTGGGGTTGTACTCATACTTCTTCTTCCTCCAAACACGGCGAGTGGAGTTAGACCAAAAAGCTCTATTTTTGTCTCATCAGACCACATGACCTTCTCCCATTCCTCCTCTGGATCATCCAGATGGTCATTGGCAAACTTCAGACAGGCCTGGACATGCACTGGCTTAAGCAGGGGGACCTTGCGTGCGCTGCAGGATTTTAATCCATGACGCGTAGTGTGTTACTAATGGTTTTCTTTGAGACTGTGGTCCCAGCTCTCTTCAGGTCATTACCATCCTGCCGTGTAGTTCTGGGCTGATCCTCACCTTCCTCATATCATTGATGCCACGAGGTGAAATCTTGCATGGAGCCCCAGACCGAGGGTGATGACGTCATCTTGAACTTCTTCCATTTTCTAATAATTGCGCCACAGTTTCCTTCTCACCAAGCTGCTTGCCTATTGTCCTAGCCCATCCAGCCTTGTGCAGGTCTACAATTTTATCCCTGATGTCCTTACACAGCTCTCTGTCTTGCATTGTGGAGAGGTTGGAATCTGTTTGATTGAGTGTGTGGACAGTGTCTTTCATACAGGTAACGAGTTCAAACAGGTGCAGTTAATACAGGTAATGATGGAGAACAGGAGGGCTTCTTAAGAAAAACTAACAGTCTGTGAAGCCGGAATTCTTACTGGTTGGTAGGTGATCAAATACTTATGTCATGCAATAAAATGCAAATTAATTATTTAAAAAATCATACAATGTGATTTTCTGATTTTTGTTTTTAGATTCGTCTCTCACAGTTGAAGTGTACTATGATAAAAATTACAGACCTCTACATGCTTTGTAAGTAGGAAAACCTGCAAAATCGGCAGTGTATCAAATCTTGTTCTCCCACTGTATACCATAGATAGATAATATAGATAGATTCTGGAGAGAAAGAGATGAGAAAGAGGTATACGTGATAGATACTGTAGATATATAGATATATGTATACTATAGATGAATCCTGTGGCCGTAGATAGACGGTACTGAAGTGTCTTGGTGTACCCTCTGAACATTGGTGCTAAATTTGTCAGATGAATGCAGATAGAGAAACAATATAAAAATGTCTTTTCATGCCTGAGAACAAATGTATAAACTCAAACTCAACAAATGAATCAGTGTCCTTGTATGTTCACAAAGATGGCGTCAGAGCCTTTAAAGTAATGAAATTAGTATGCAGAGGTGAGCCTGGTCCTATAAGATGGTATGAAGCTGCAGATTGAGATTCAGTAGTTGTTACTGTTGCTTTCCACTGGCTACTCATACTTAGTCTACAGGCTGGTTGCTACAGGCTGTTGGTCTACAGGGCTGTGTTAATTACAGGAGTGTTAATCTCAGGGCTGTGTTAGGTCTACAGGGTGTGATAATCAACAGGGTTGTTGGTCTACAGGCGTGTGTGGTCTACAGGGCTGTGTTAATCTACAGGCTGTTGTCTACAGGCTGTTAATCTTACAGCAGTGTTAATCTACAGGCTGTGTTAATCTACAGGGCTGTGTTATCTACAGGGCTGTTAATCTACAGGGCGGTGTAATCTACAGGGCTGTGTTAATCTACAGGTGTGTTAATCTACAGGGCTGTGTTGGTCTACAGGCTGTGTGTCTACAGGGCTGTGTTAATCTACAGGGCTGTGTTGGTCTACAGGCTGGTTAATCTACAGGCTGTGTTAATCTACAGGGCTGTGTTATCTACATGGCTGTGTTTCTACAGGCGTGTAATCTACAGGGCTGTGTTAATCTACAGGGCTGTGTTAATATCTACAGGCTGTGTTGTCTACAGGGCTTGTAATCTACAGGGCTTGTTTCTACAGGCTGTGTTTCTACATGGCTGTGTTTGGCTACAGGCTGTGTGTCTACAGGCTGTGTTGTCTACAGGGCTGTGTTAGCTACAGGCTGTGTGTCTACAGGCTGTGTTGGTCTAACAGGCGTGTTAATCTACAGGGCTGTGTTCTACAGGCGTGTTAATCTACAGGTGTTGCTGTGTTAATCTACATGGTGTGTTGTCTACAGGCTGTTATCTACAGGGCTGTGTGGTCTACAGGCTGTGTTTGTTACAGGCTGTGTTAATCTACAGGCTTGTTTCTACAGGCTGTGTTATCTACAGGGCTGTGTTAATCTACAGGCTGTGTTAATCTACAGGGCTGTGTTAATCTACAGGGCTGTGTTGTCTACAGGGCGTGATCTGCTGTCTACAGGGGCTGTGTTAATCTACAGGGCTGTGTTGGTCTACAGGCTTGTTGGTCTAACAGGGCTGGTTAATCTACAGACTTGTGTTGGTCTACAGGGCTGTGTTAATCTACAGCTGTGTTAATCTACAGGCTGTGTTAATCTACAGGGCTGTGTGGTCTACAGGGCTGTGTTTAATCCTACAGGGCTGTGTTTGGTCTACAGGCTGTGTTAATCTACAGGGCTGTGTGGTCTACAGGGTGTTAATCTACAGGCTGTGTTGTCTACAGGCGTGTTGGTCTACAGGGCTGTGTTGTCACAGGCTGTGTTAATCTACAGGGCTGTGTGTCTACAGGCCTGTGTTATCTACAGGCGTGTTATCTACAGGGCTGTGTAATCTCACAGGCTGTGTTAATCTACACGAGCTGTGTAATCTACAGGCTGTGTGGTCTACAGCTGTTGGTCTACAGCGTGTTTGGCTACAGCTGTGTTAATCTACAGGGCTGTGTTTCTACAGGGCTGTGTTAGGTCTAACTGTTAATCTACAGGCTTTGTCATACAGGCTGTTGTCTACAGGGCTGTGTTAATCTACAGGCTGTGTATCTACAGGCTGTGTTGGTCTACAGCTTTTTTTGGGCTTTCTGTTGGTCTCAGGGCTTGTTATCTACAGGCTGTGTTGGTCTACAGGCTGTGTTAATCTACAGGGCTGTGTTAATCTAAAAAACAGCGGTTGTCTACAGCTGTGTATCTACAGGGCTTGTTTAATCTACAGGGCTTGTTGTCACAGGCTGTGTTGGTCTACAAGGCTGTTTTTACAGGGCTGTGTAATCTACAGGGCTTGTAATCTACAGGCTGTTTAATCTACAGGGCTGTGTTGGTCTACAGGGCTGTTTATCTACAGGCTGTTGTCTACAGGCTGTGTTAATCACCAGGCTGTGTTGGTCTACAGCTGGCTCTGGGTCTAAGCTGTGAATCTACGGCTGTTTCTACAGGCGTGTTAATCTACAGGCGTGTTAATCTACAGGCTGTGTTATCCTACAGCTGTTGTAAGGTGTGTTGCTGGTCTACAGGTGTTCTGTGTAATCTTACAGTGATCTTAAGCTTTTGGTCTACAGGGCTGTGTTTAGCTGTGTTGCGTCTACAGGGCTAACAAGTATGTAGTTAGACCTGTACTAATTCTGTAGTTGTAGACCTGTAGTAACTCGTAGTAACTCGGTAGTTTAGACCTGTAGTACTCTGTAGTAACTGTAACTGTAGTAACTCTGTAGTAACTCTGTAGTTAGCTGTAGTAACTCTTATTTAGACCTGTAGTAACTCCTTAGTAACTCTGTAGTTTAGACCTGTAAATCTGTAGTTAGACCTGTAGTTACTCTGTAGTAAAGTCTGTAGTTTACACCTGTATAAGCCTGTAGGTTTAACCTGTAGTAACTCTGATATAACTCTGTAGTTAACTGAGTAACTCTTAGTTAGACCTGTAGTAAGTCTGTAGTTTAGACCTGTAGTAACTCTGTAGTAACTCTGTAGTTTAGACCTGTAGTGACTCTGTAGTTTAGACCTGTAGTAACTCTGTAGTTTAGACCTGTAGTAACTCTGTAGTAACTCTGTAGTTTAGACCTGTAGTGACTCTGTAGTTTTTATACCTGTAGTGACTCTGTAGTTTAGACCTGTTGTCCTAAAAACACAAAAACACTGACTCATTTTGGGTTCTGGGTGTTCTCATGGCCTAGATCTCATTTTGGTGTTTTTAGTCTTGAAAACAGACCTATTTTCATCACTGTTGCCTGGTGACTCAAACAGAATTCTTCCGCTGCTCTATTGTTCGCTCCATACTCCAGTCTGAGACTGCCATCATGGTAGTCGTTTGTCTTAACGTCAAAATGAGAGGTGTTGTATAAAACAAAGTGATCAGCAATTGGATCATCTCTGACCTATCAGATTATCAAAGCCAATGACAAACTGTCGCTTTACCCATGTGTATTCTGGCTTCGACCAGCCCCATCAGTTTCTGGGATCAATCAGAACTGCTAGAATTTTTTCCATTCTAGAAATCGTCAGGGAGGTACTCGGATCCAGATACATTGCGGAGAAGAACCTAACGTCTATGTGCATGGCATAGCATTTGTCCGGAGCGAAGAGTTTGTGTAGCCAGGCAACACTTTTTTCTCCACATAAAGATGAAATCACAAGAATGCTTGTGGCAGAGAACTCTCCCCTCTACAGTTATCGCTACTGGGCTGTATTGCAGAGTATGTTATCCATCTCAAGACAAACCTTCAAATACAGTAGCTGTTTGACTTTCCAGTCTTCCTCTAACACTAAAGACATATGGATTTGTTTAAGGATATGTAGGAAAGTTATCTGGCTAACTCTTCAATGGTGTTATACCCCCTAGAACTCTTCAATCTAGTTCAGGGGAGCCAGAGTCAAACTGAACTGTTGGTTTTGGCAGAGAGAGAGGCCGTTGTTTTCAGAGCAGTTTGATGCTGTGGGTGGGCCTTCTGACTTTGATTGGATTTTAGAGTGCATGTGAGAGTGCACATGAGAGTACACGTGAGAGTAAACGAGTGCACTTACTTAATATTTTTGAACGTGGCCATTTCCTCTAAGCTAAAACCATTTGATCAGATTCAATTAGGATGCTCCTGTGCTGTTAGTAGTATCAAACAAAACCAATAACAAGAACTAGATTAGCTTTCCTTGTAACAATCAGCCTGTTAAATCCAAATGTATGATGCACAACAGTTTTCATAATAATAATAGTAGCTAGTAGTGTTGTCTCACAGCTATTCAACAAAGGAAAGCAGAGAAAGACTCATGGACACTCTTACTGACAGTTGTTGCTGCTTTGCGTGGTGTATTGTTGTCTCTACCTTTTTTCCCTTTGCTGTTGTCTGTGCCCAATAATGTTTGTACCATGTTGTGTTGCTACCATGTTGTTGTCATATTGTGTTGCTACCATGCTGTGTTGTTGTCTAGGTGTCTCTTTATGTAGTGTTGTGTTGTCTCTCTTGTCGTGATGTGTGTTTTGCCCCCATCCCCGCAGGAGGCCATGGGGAAAGACCATAGATTAGTCTAGATACTGGAAACACCAAACCCTTCTGTCTCTGTAGTCTAGATAAAAAACCCCCCGAGAGAGATAAACCCTTCTGTCTCTGTAAAGTCCT
>NW_019943507.1:73929-78255 GCF_002910315.2 Salvelinus sp. IW2-2015
ATACTGAAACACCAACCCTTCTGTCTCTGTAAGTCTAGATACTGGAAACGAACAAACCATTCTGGTCTCTGTAGTCTAGATATGGATAACACCAACCCTTCTGTCTCGTAGTCTAGATACTGGAACAACTTGGGTTGTTTTTTTACTCTGTCTGTCTGTTTAGCAGTGTTTGCAAAGTATACACTGGCTCAGGCCTCAGTCTGGTCTTGTTCTCAGTTGCGTGCTCAATGCTATTATAAATAGGTGTTTATTAGGGGGGGGAGAATAGTGGTCGTCGGGTCTGTCTGTTTTGTTTTGTTTGTTTTTTTTTTTTAGGGTTTGCCGTGCGTTCAGGCTACCCTCCCCGTTCCTGTCTTGTTTTAGTTCAAGAGTGCTCAGGCCTAGTTCTCTGTCTGTCTTAGTTGGCAAGTGCTTCAGGCTAGGGTCTCTCTTCTGGGTTCTGTTTTGTTTTTTGGTTTGTTTTTTTTTTTTAGTAAAATTTTAGGTAGTTTGCAAGGTGCTTCTCAGGCTTTGTGGTGTCTGTCTGTCTGGCGTTTTTTATTTTTAGTTGGAGTGCCCATGCTAGTCTCTTCTGTCTGTCTAGTTGCGTGGCTCAAGAGCTAGTGTCATCTTGTCTGTTTGTTGGTTTGTTTTTATAGTATGCAGTGCTCAGGCTAGTCTTCCCCTGTTGTTTTAGTTGCAGTGTCAGGCTAGTTCCCCCCTTGTTGTTTGTTTTTTTTATAGTGCAGTTGCTCAAGGGCTATCTCCCTCCTTCCTGTTGGTTTTAGGTTCAGTGCTCTTTTTGCAGGCTGTGTCTCTGTTGTGTTTTTTTAGTTGCAGTGCCTCATTGCTAGTTCTGTCTGTTTTATGTTTTGCAGTGCTTCAGTCTAGTACTCCCTGTCTGTCTTAGTTGCAGTCTCAGGCTAGGTCTCTGGTTGTTTTTAGTTGGCAGTGCTCAGGCTAGTGTTCATTGGAATATTAGGTTAAGGCATATAAGCAAAGGCCTAAGCAACATCCAGGGTGGTCTGAATACTTTTAAAATCATTGAAATCAATGACGGCACAAAACGCGTATTTGGTCCAGGGCTAGATCCCCCTGCCTATCTATGGTTGAACTTTAACGTTTAAGTTAGCAGTGCATCTGCGCTGAACGAAAACATTAGCCTTCTCCCGTGCTTTTGATTTTGGTGTTGAGACCGCCCAGACGCGGCACACTTGTCTCTACTTTCCAGCTGTGCTCACTGAAAGGATGTTTGCCCATTTTTTTGCTAGTTATGGTTTTATTTGTTAGTTTGGCCGCCCCGTTTCGGCTGTTTTGAAGCTAGGGGGAAGAAGGAGATGTCTTACTAGCTAGCAGGTGAATGACTGGCAGGGCAGGTGCATGATACACGACCTTAGGAATTTCCTCCGGACATCGGGATATGCCGGTAAAGGTAGAGTTCAGGGAAGTGTTTGTTATCATTTAGGGCCCTCGCCCCATGTTTTTGCTTTGCTGATGGCAGTGTCCTTTTTGTTACTTTTTTTTTTACCAGGCTAGCACTTGACTGCAATCCAGTCAGATTGGACACTTTGGCTTGGCCACAGCTTTTTATGATGGGGCACAATGGAGGGTGGAGAGGAGAAGTAGTCGGGGCAAGGGACATAGCGGAGGAGGGGGGGGGGGGGGGGGGGGGGGGGGCACAGACACTCTGAGCGCCTGATCTATGAAACAGTCTGTCATTCTCTTTTACAGATACTGGAAACACCAAACCCTTCTGTCTCTGTAGTCTAGATACTGGAAACACCAAACCCTTCTGTCTCTGTAGTCTAGATACTGGAAACACCAGCCAGTCTTCACCTGCACTCCCTGGATGTATATCATCCACCCATACCAACACACCTGGCTAAATGAAGGTGTAAACAGACCTTTACATGGATAAACATACCTATCTCTGCGCTGCAGAAGTGTTGCTGCGGGTGGGCTGGGTTGCAGCTGCATGCTTCCACCAGGTGGTCCAGCCTGAGGGCCAGCAGCAGGGTCAGGGTCAAGACCAGGGGGGTCAGGGACACACAGCCAGGCACGGGGATGCCCATCTCTCTCTCTCACTGACCAGAAAGAGTCCTCTCTTCAGATCAGCGCCTTCTTTTTCACTTCCCTGGTCCCTCTTGTAGAAGAGATTCTATCAGAGAGACTGACCTGTCTAACCTGGAAATCTATAGAGATCAGCTGTCTGTTTAGATCTGTCCCACTTTTTCTGGTCCTGACTGGATTTCCCCTGGAGGATCAACACAGTATCAATCTATTTCATCTATCAGTCCTGTATGAGAGATGGTTGCTAGAGAAACAACCTCACTACTACTGACTGTTATGTTCAGAATCTGCTGCTACTACCACCTCTGTCTTTCTCTTTTTCAGACTCACTCTTTCACACGCTCTCTCTCTCTCTGAATCCTTAGAGGGTGAGACTGGGAACCTCTTATGTACCCTACATCTTCGGACCGCCTCCCTCCTCCTCCCCTCTTCTCCCTCCCTCCTCCCCTCCACCCCTACCAGGCAGCAGTGAGTGAGTGTACTCAGTCATCAGCTCAGTTTGTGCCTCAGTTAAAAACACAAGTAGAAGAACAACTCTGACAATGTGAAAGTAGACCAGGAGAACTGCAGCTTCTTTTGAATCATAGGAAGTGACTAATGGCGCTGTGTGATTTGTTTTAATGAGACCTAGATTACAGTCTGGAACACGTTTTGGATCTTTGTAGTTCAGCTGTGGCGCTGAAATGTAGTGTTACAGTTGAGAGGAGATTTCATCTTCTGTCTTGGAGGTTCACAGCTTGATTATTATGCTGGACATGAGCCCTCAATATGTTGTGGACACTAGTGGAGTCTCTGTGTGACGGTGGCAGCAACACACCTACTCTCCTGTCTCAGGTTATTAACCATGAGCACATCCTCACTGATACACAACAAAACATTGATAGATGTTACTTTCATTTGGTTCTGTTTGCATACAATATCTCTTGTTGTTTATTGCACTACATCTAACTCTGTCACAAATAACGTCTCCCCAGCCTGTTTTGTCATATACCTGCTCCCCAGCCTGTATTGTCATATACCTGCTCCCCAGCTTATTTTGTCATATACCTGCTCCCCAGCCTGTTTTGTCATATACCGTCTCCCCAGCCTGTTTTGTCATATACCTGCTCCCCAGCCTGTTTTGTCATATACCTGCTCCCCAGCCTGTTTTGTCATATACCTATACCTGTCCCCAGCCAGTCCCTGTTTTGTCCATTATATCCTGCTCTTCCCCAGCCTGTTTTGTCATATACCTGCTCCCAGCCTGTTTTGTCTATACTGCTTCCCCAGCCTTTTTGTCATATACCTGCTCCCCAGCCTGTTTTGTCATTATACCTGCCTCCCCCAGCCTGTTTTGTCATATACCTGCTCCCCAGCTGTTTTGTATATACCTGCTCCCCAGCCTGTCTTTGTCATCTATTACACCTGCTCCCCAGCCTGTTTTGTCAAATACCTGCCTCCCCAGCCTGTTTTGTCATATACCTTGGCTCCCAGACCTGTCTTTGTCATATACCTGCTCCCAGCCATGTTTCTTTGCCCTCCATTCATCCTGCTCCCAGCCTGTGAGTTGACTCATTCACACAGCAGTGTTTAGCCTCTTGGTTAATATCTACTAGCCCTGTGTGTCTCTGTTAAATACTACCTGGTTGTCTTGATACTATGCCTGGCTGTGTCTCTTATGGTTAAATATCTAATAGCCCTGGTGTGTCTCTATGGTTAATATCTATACCCTGGTGTGTCTCTATGGTTAAATATCTAATAGCCCTGGTGTGCCTCCTATGGTTTAAATTCTACTAGCCCTGGTGTGTCTCTCTGGTTAAATATCTAATAGCCCTGGTGTTGTCTCTCTCTGGTTAATATTCTAATAGCCCTGGTGCTGTCTCTCTGGTTAAATATCTAATAGCCCTGGTGTGTCTCTATGGTTAAATATCATATAGCCCTGGTGTGTCTCTCTGGTTAAATATCTACTAGCCCTGGTGTGTCTCTCTATGGTTAAATATCTAATAGCCCTGGTGTGGTCTCTATGGTTAAATATCATATAGCCCTGGTGTGTCTCTCTGGTTTAATGTCTACTAGCCCTGGTGTTTACTCTATGGTTAAATTTCTACTAGCCCTGGTGTTTATCTCTATGGTTAAATGTCTACTAGCCCTGGTGTTTATCTCTATGGTTAATGTCTACTAGCCTGGTTGTGTCTCTATGGTTAAATATCATATAGCCCTGGTGTGTCTCTTTGGTTAAATGTCTACTAGCCCTGGTGTGTCTCTCTATGGTTAAATATCATATAGCCCTGATGTTTT
>NW_019943507.1:82390-117444 GCF_002910315.2 Salvelinus sp. IW2-2015
TGTCATCATACTGGCTCCCAGGGCCGTTTTGTCATAACCTGTCCCACCGTTTTGTCATTTGCAGTCGCTTGTAAAGAGCGTCTGCAAATGGACTTAATGTAAATGAAATGTACCGCTCCCCAGCCTGTTTTGTCATATACTGCTCCCCAAGCCTGTTATTGTCATTACTGCTCCCCACCTGTTTGTCATATACCTGCTCCCAGCCTGTTCTTTGGTCATATAGCTCGTCTCCCAAGCCTGTTTTCGTTATGCATATACCTGCTCCCAGCCTGTTTTGTCATATATCTGCTCGCCCCAGCCTGTTTTGTCATATACTGCTCCCCAGCCTGTTTTGTCATATACTGCTGCCCCAGCCTGTTTGTCATATACCTGCTCCCCAGCCTGTTTTGTCATATACCTGCTCCCCCAGCTTTTGTCAATATACCTGCTCCCCAGCCTGTTTTGTCATATACCTGCTCCCCAGCACTGTTTTTCATATACCTGCTCCCCAGCCTGTTTTGTCATATACCTGCTCCCAGCCTGTTTTTGATACTTCTACAATATAGCCTGCTCCCCAGCCTGTTTTGTCATATACCTGCTCCCCCAGCCTGTTTTTTGTCATTTTCACTTGCAATACTGCCCCAGCCCTGTGAGTTGACTCTTCACACAGCAGTGTTTTAGCCCTCTTCGGTATAAATATCTCTAGCCCTGTGTGTCCTCTGTTAATATCTACTAGCCCTGGTTGTGTCTTTGGTTAAATTATCTAATAGCCCTGGTGTGTCTCTATGGTTAATATCTAATAGCCCTGGTTGTCTTCTTATGGTTATATCTAATAGCCTGGTGGGTTCTATCTGGTTAAAATCTACATAGCCCTGGTGTGGCCCTCTCACGGGTTAAATGGTCTACTAGCCCTGGTGTGTCTCTCTGGTAATATCTTAATGCCCTGGTGTGTCGTCTCTCTGGTTTAAATATCTAATAGCCCTGGTGTGTCTCTCTGGTTTAAATATCTAAATAGCCCTGGTGTGTCTCTAAGGTTAAATACATATAGCCTGGTTTGTTTATCTCTATGGTTAAATTTCTACTAGCCCTGGTGTTTATCTCTATGGTTACCAACCCTTAGTAAACTTCTGGGGGAAAATGTGTTTGACCAGATACAATGCTATTTCACAGTAAACAGATGGACAACAGACTTTCAGCACGTTTTTTGGGGAAATACACTCAATAAGCACAGCACTTACGGAAATGACTGATGATTGGCTGAGAGAAACTGATGTTAAAATGATTGTGGAGGCTGTTTTGTTAGACTTCAGTGCAGCTTTTGACATTAATGATCATAGTCTGCTTCTTAAAAAATGTGTGTGTTATGGCTTTACACCCACTGCTATAATGTGGATAAAGAGTTACCTGTCTAACAGAACACAGAGGGTGCTATTTAATGGAAGCCTCTCCAACACAATCCAGGTAGAATCAGGAAGTCCCCAGGGTAGCTGTTTCGGCACCTTGCTTTTTAAAAATTTTACTAACGACATGCCACTGACTTTGAGTAAAGCCAGAGTGTCTATGTATGACGATGACTCAACACTATACACGTCAGCTACTACAGCAACTGAAATGACTACAACACTCAACAAAGAGCTGCAGTTAGTTTCAGAGTGGGTGGCAAGGAATAAGTTATCCCTAAATATTTCTAAAACTAAAAGCATTGTATTTGGAAAAAAACACTCACTAAACCTTAAACCTCAACTAATAAATAACATGGAAATTGAGCAAGTTGAGATGACTAAACTGCTTGGAGTAACCCTAGATTGTAAACTGTCATGGTCAAAACATATTGATACAGTAGTAGCTAAGCTGGGGAGAAGTCTGTCCATAATAAAGCGATGCCCTGCCTTAACAACACTATCAACAAGGCAGGTCCTACAGGCCCTGGTTTTGTCGCACCTTGACTACTGTTCTGTCGTGTGGTCAGGTGCCACAAAAAAGGACTTAGGAAAATTGCAATTGTCTCAGAACAGGGCAGCATGGCTAGCCCTTGGATGTACACAGAGTTAAAATTAATAATATGCATGTCAATCTCTCCTGGCTCAAAGTGGAGGAGAGATTGACTTCATCACTACTTGTATTTATGAGAGGTATTGACATGTTGAATGCACCGAGCTGTTGGTTTGAACTACTGGCACACAGCTCTGTATTAAAATGGTATTAACTGCCTTAATTTTGCTGGACCCCAGGAAGAGTAGCTGCTGCCTTTGTACCAGCTAATGAGGAGCCATAATAAATACATATACAAATGGTTAAATGTCTACTAGCCCTGGTGTGTCTCTATGGTTAAATATCTACTAGCCCTGGTGTGTCTCTATGTTTAAATATCTAATAGCCCTGGTGTGTCTCTATGTTTAAATATCTAATAGCCCTGGTGTGTCTCTATGTTTAAATATCATATAGCCCTGGTGTGTCTCTATGGTTAAATATCTAATAGCCTGGTGTGTCTTCTATGGTTAAATATCTAATAGCCCTGGTGTGTCTCTATGGTTAAATATCTAATAGCCCTGGTGTGTCTCTATGGTTTAAATATCTATAGCCCTGGTGTTTCTCTATGGTTAAATATCTATAGCCCTGGTGTGTCTCTATGGTTAAATGTCTACTAGCCCTGGTGTGTCTCTCTGGTTTAAATATCTAATAGCCCTGGTGTGTCTCTATGGTTAAATATCTAATAGCCCTGGTGTGTCTCTTTGGTTAAATATCATATAGCCCTGGTGTTTATCTCTATGGTTAAATATCTATAGCCCTGGTTGTGTCTCTATTGGTTAAATATCTACTAGCCCTGGTGTGTCTCTCTGGTTTAAATATCTAATAGCCCTGGTGTGTCTCTATGGTTAAATATCTATAGCCCTGGTGTGTCTCTCTGGTTAAATATCTATAGCCCTGTGTGTCTCTATGGTTAATTCTACTAGCCCTGGTGTGTCTCTCATGGTTAAATATCTACTAGCCCTGGTGTGTCTCTATGGTTTAATAATCTAACTAGCCCTGGTGTGTTCTCTCTGGTTAAATACTAATATGCCCTGGTGTGTCTCTATGGTTAAATTCTATCTATAGCCTGGTGTGTTCTCTATGGTTAAATATCTACTAGCCCTGGTGTGTCTCTTGGTTAAATATCTAATAGCCTGGTGTGTCTCTTGGTTAAATATCTATAGCCCTGGTGTGTCTCTATGGTTAAATTCTACTGCCCTGGTGTGTCTCCTCTGGTTAAATATCTAATAGCCCTGGTGTCCTGTTTGGTTAAATATCTAATAGCCCTGGTGTGTCTCTTATTGGTTAAATATTCTACTAGCCCTGGTGTGTCTCTCTACTGGTTAAATATCGTACTAACCTTGGTGTGTCTCCTGTGGTTTAAATATCTAATAGCCCTGGTGTGTCTCTGTCTGGTTAAATATCTAATAGCCCTGGTGTGTCTCTCTGGTTAAATGTTAATACCCCTGGTGTGTCTCTGTGGTTAAATATCTAATAGCCTGGTGTGGCTCTCTGGTTAATATTCTAATAGCCCTGGTGTGGTCTCTGTGGTTAAATATCTACTAGCCCTGGGTGTCTTCTGTGGTTAAAATCTAATAGCCCTGGTGTGTCTCTCTGGGTTAAATATCTAATAGCCCTGGTGTGTCTCTCTGGTTAAATATCTATAGCCCTGGTGTCTCTCTGTGTTAAATATCTACTAGCCCTGTGTCTCTCTATGGTTAAATATCTACTAGCCCTGGTGTCGTCTCTATGGTTAAATATCTAATAGCCCTGGTGTGTCTCTCTGCTGTTAAATATCTAATAGCCCTGGTGTCTCTCTATGGTATAATATCTATAGCCTGGTGTGTCTCTCTGGTTAAATATCTAATAGCCCTGGTGTCGTCTCTCTATGGTTAAATATCTAATAGCCCTGGTGTCTCTCTCTGGTTAAATATCTACTAGCCCTGGTGTCTCTCTATGGTTAAATATCTACTAGCCCTGGTGTGTCTCTCTGGTTAATATCTAAATAGCCCTGGTGTTGTCTCTCTGGTTAAATATCTACTAGCCCTGGTGTGTCTCACTGGTTAAATATCTAATAGCCCTGGTGTGTCTCTATGGTTAAATATATTAATAGCCCTTGTGTGTCTCTCTGGTTAAATATTACTAGCCCTGGTGTGTTCTCTCTGGTTAAATGTCTACTAGCCCTGGTGTGTCTCTATGGTTAAATATCTAATAGCCCTGGTGTGTCTCTCTGGTTAAATGTCTAATAGCCCTGGTGTGTCTCTATGGTTAAATATCTAATAGCCCTGGTGTCTCTCTATGGTTAAATATCTACTAGCCCTGGTGTGTATATCGAAGGTTTAATATTTTACTAGCCTGGTGTGTCTTCCTGGAGCAACATGGTTACATTCAGTCAGTCAGTCCTGCCAGTCAGCTAATCAGTTATTCAGTCATTCATTCAGTCAGTCAGCAAATCATATGTTCAATCAGTCAGCCAGCCAGTCATTCAGCCAGTCAGTCATTCCAACATGTCTTCTCTTTCAGATCTCCATGCCTCTTTCCCTGTGGTGGTGAAGATAGGACACGCACACTCTGGAATGGGAAAGGTAATGCACAAATACATGTACATATGTGCCATTTATAAATAATATCCAAATACATGCCATTTATATATAATGTTCAAATACAAATAAATACATGTCATTTATATATAATGTCCAAATACATATACATATATGTAATTATATATAATATCCAAACACATATAATACATGTCATTTATATATGTCCGAATACATATAAATATATACCATTTATTTATAATGTCCAAATACATATAAATATATACCATTATATAATGTCCAAATACATATACATAATGTAATTTATATATAATGTCCAATACATATAAATATATGTAATTTATATATAATGTCCAAACACATATAAATACATGTCATTTATATATGTCCAAATACATATATATTACCATTTATATATAATGTCCAATATTTATAAATATATACCATTTCATATATAATGTCCACAATACATATAAATATATACATTTATATATAATGTCCAAATACATATAAACTACATGTCATTTATATATAATGTCCAAATACATATAAATATATGTCATTTATATATTTATTTTAACTTTATTTAACTAGGCAAGTCAGTTAAGAACAGATTCTTATTTTCAATGACGGCCTAGTAATAGTGGGTTAACTGCCTTGTTCAGGGGCAGAACGACAGATTTTTACCTTGTCAGCTCAGGGATTCGATCTTGCAACCTTTCGGTTACTTGTCCAACGCTCTAACCACTAGGCTACCTGCCGCCCTGGTATAGGGCAGCCGTTATGTTACAGCCTTTTTCTAAAATGGATTAAACAGTTATTTTTCCCCTCATCAATCTACACACAATACCCCATAATGACATCACAATACCCCATAATGACATCACAATACCCCATAATGACATCACAATACCCCATAATGACATCACAATACCCCAAAATGACAAAGCAAAAAGAGGTTTTTAGAAATTTTGACAAATGTATAAAAATAAAAAACTGAAATATCACATTTACATAAGTATTCAGACCCTTTACTCAGTACTTTGTTGAAGATCATAGCCTTGAGTCTTCTTGGGTATAACGCTTCAAGCATGGCACACCTGTATTTGAGGAGTTTCCCCCATTCTTCTCTGCAGAACCTCTCAAGCTCTGCCAGGTTGGATGGGGAGCGTCACTGCACAGCTATTTTCAGGTCTCTCCAGAGATGTTCGATCGTGTTCAAGTCCGGTCTCTAGCTGGGCCACTCGAAAACATTCAGAGACTTGTCCCGAAGCCACTCCTGTGTTGTCTTTGCTGTGTGCTTAGGGTCATTGTCCTGTTGAATGATGAACCTTCACCCCAGTCTGAAGTCCTGAGCGCTCTGGAGCAGGTTTTCATCAAGGATCTTTCTGTACTTTGCTCCGTTCATCTTTCCCTCAATCCTGACCAGTCTCCCAGTCCCTGCCGCTGAGAAACATCTCTACAGCATGATGCTGCTGCCACCATGCTTCACCGTAGGGATGGTGCCAGGTTTCCTCCAGACGTGACGCTTGGCATTCAAGCCAAAGAGTTCAATCTTGGTTTCATCAGACCAGAGAATCTTGTTTTTTTGCAAACTCCAAGCGGGCTGTCATGTGCCTTTTACTGAGGAGGGGCTTCCATATTGCCACTCTAGCGTAAAGGCCTGATTGGTGGAGTGCTGCAGAGATGGTTGTCCTTCTGGAAATTTCTACCATCTCCACAGAAGAGCTCTGTCAGAGTAACCATCGGGTCTCCTCCCTACCAAAGCCCTTCTCCCTCGATTGCTCCCTCGACACAATCCTGTCTCGGAGCTCTATGTACAATTCCTTCAACCTCATGGCTTGGTTTTTGCTCTGACATGCACTGTCAACTGTGGGACCTTATATAGACAGGTGTGTGCCTTTCCAAATCATGTCCAATCAATTGAGTTTACCACAGGTGGACTCCAATCAAGTTATAGAAACATCTCAAGGATGATCAATGGAAACAAGATGCACCTGAGCTCAATTTAAAGTCTCATAGCAAAGGGTCTGAATACTTAAGCACATTTTTTATTTATAAATTTGTAAAAATCTCGCAAAACCTGTTTCCGCTTTGTCATTATGAGGTATTGTGTGTAGATTGCTGAGGATGTTTTAAATATTTGATCAATTTTAGAATAAGGCTGTAACATAACAAAATGTGGAAAATGCTAAAGGGTCTGAATACTGTCAGAATGCCCTGTTTACACAGAACATGAGGAACACCGGATCTTAAAGGGTCTGAATACTGTCAGAATGCCCTGTTTACCACAGAACATGAGGAAACCGGATCTTAAAGGGTCTGAATACTGTCAGACATGCCCTGTTTACAACAGAACATGAGGAACACCGGATCCCTGTTCACATGACAGACTTGATCAGGTGGAAAGCTATGATTACTTATTGACAAATCACTAATAGGAGAAAACTAGAATTGGAACCATACATGTTGCGTTCCATACATGTTGCGTTCCATACATGTGACATGTTCATCACTCTCCTTCATCTAATTGATCTCTATCTGTAATCTACGTGTATTCAGCTATATCTGTAATCTACCGTGTATTCAGCTATATCTGTAATCTACCATGTATCAACTATATCTGTAATCTACCGTGTATTCAGCTATATCTGTATCTACCGTGTATTCAGCTCTATCTGTAATCTACCGTGTATTCAGCTATATCTGTAATCTACCGTGTATTCAGCTATATCTGTAATCTACCGTGTATTCAGCTATATCTGTAATCTACCGTGTATTCAGTTATATCTGTAATCTACCGATTCGTATATGTATCTACGTATCAGCTATATCTGTAATCAAACCGTGTATTCAGCTATATCTGTAATCTACCGTGTAATTCAGTTATATCTGTAATCTACCGTGTATTCAAGCTATATCTGTAATCTACCGTGTATTCAGCTATATCTGTTAACTACCGTGTATTCAGCTATATCTGTAATCTACAGTGTATTCAGTTATATCTGTAATCTACCGTGTATTCAGTTATATTCTGTAATCTACCGTTATTCAGCTTATCTGTAATCTACCGTGTATTCAGCTATATCTGTAATCTACCGGTGTATTCAGCTATATCTGTAATCTACCGTGTATTCAGCTATATCTGTAATCTACCTGTATTCAGCTATATGTAACTCGTGTATTCAGTATATCTGTAATCTACCGTGTATTCAAGCTATATCTGTAATCCTACCGTGTATCAGCTATATCTGTAATCTACCGTGTATTCAGCTATATCTGTAATCTACCCGTGTATTCAGCTATATCTGTAATCTACCCAGTGTATTCAGCTATATCTGTAATCTACCGTGTATTCAGCTATCTCTGTAATCTACCGTGTATTCAGTTATATCTGTAATCTACCGGTATCAGCTATATCTGTAATCTACCGTGTATTCAGCTATATCTGTAATCTACCGTGTATTCAGTTATATCTGAATCTACCGTGTATTCAGCTATATCTGTATCTACCGTGTATTCAGCATAAGTCCTGTAATCTACCGTGTATTCAGCTATATCTGTATCTACCGTGTATTCAGCTATATCTGTAATCTACCGTGTACTTCAGCTACTAATCTGTAATCTACCGTGTATTCAGCTATCTGTAATCTACCGTGTATGTCAGTTATATCTGTAATCTACCGTGTTCGTATATCTGTATCTACCGTGTACTTCAGCTATATCTGTAATCTAACGTGTATTCAGCTATATCTGAATCTACCGTGTATTCAGCTTATATCTGTTAATCTACCGTGTATTCAGCTATATCTGTAATCTACCGTGTATTCAGCCTATCTGTAATCTACTAGTGTATTCAGCATTGTAATCTACCGTGTAATTCAGCTATATCTGTAATCTACCGTGTATTCAGCTTATATCTGTAATCTACCGTGTATTCAGCTCTAATCTGTAACTACCGTGTATTCATTATATCTGTATCTACTGTGTCATTCCGTTATATCTGTAATCTAACCGTGTATTGCAGCTATATCTGCAGCCTGTAATGATGATGTTGTGTTATGCTGTCTGTGTATCCAGGTAAAGGTGGATAACCTGAGTGTGTGTTATGGTTAGGGTTAGTTGTGTGAGGGTTAGATGTAATGTGTTGTGTTATGCCTTTCTGTGTATCCAGGTAAAGGTGGATAATCTGAGTGACTTCCAGGACATAGCCAGTGTGGTAGCCATCACTCAGACTTACACCACCACAGAACCCTTCATAGATGCCAAGTACAACATCAGGGTCCAGCGGATTGGCAGCGATTATAAGGCTTACATGTAAGTACCTGTCCTTGTATGTAGGTGTGTGTGTGTGTAGCTCAAAAATCACATTTTATTTGTCAAATGTGTCGTAAACTACAGGTGTAGACTAGAGGTCGACCGATTATGATTTTTCAACACCGATACCAATACCGATTATTGGAGGACCAAAAAAAGCCGATACCGATTAATCTGCCGATTATTATTATTTTAAATTTTTTTTATATATATATTTGTAATAAATGACAATTACAACAATACTGAATGAACAATGAACACTTTTATTAACTTAATATAATACATCAATAAAATCAATTTAGTCTCAAATAAATAATGAAACATGTTCAATTTGGTTTAAATAATGCAAAAACAGTGTTGGAGAAGAAAGTAAAAGTGCAATATGTGCCATGTAAAAAAGCTAACGTTTAAGTTCCTTGCTCAGAACATGAGAATATATGAAAGCTGGTGGTTCCTTTTAACATGAGTCTTCAATATTCCCAGGTAAGAAGTTTTAGGTTGTAGTTATTATAGGACTATTTCTCTCTATACCATTTGTATTTCATATACCTTTGACTAATCTCGGGAGTTGATAGGATTGAAGTCATCAACAGCGCTGTGCATCCCAGCATTGATAAGAGCTGCTGTTTGAATGAATGCTTGTGTGCCTGCTGCTGCCTACCACCGCTCAGTCAGACTGCTCTATCAAATATCAAATCATAGACTTAATTATAATATAATAAACACACAGAAATACCAGCCGTTGGTCATTAATATGGTCAAATCCGGAAACTATTATTTCGAAAACAAAACGTTTATTCTTTCAGTGAAATACGGAACCGTTCCGTACTTTATCGAACGGGTGGCATCCCTAAGTCTAAATATTACTGTTACATTGTACAAACTTCAATGTTATGTCATAATTCTGTAAAATTAATTACGGTCTTTGTTAGGAATAAATGGCCTTTCAACAGTTCGTAACGAGCCATGCGGCCCAAACTGCTGCATATACCCTGACTCTGCTTGCACTGGATGGGACACAATTTCCCCAGTTAATTGTGTCTGCTAACATGAATATATTTTAACTACATATGCAGGTTTAAAAAAAATACTTGTGTATTGATTTTAAGAAAGGCATTGATGTTTATGGTTAGGTACATTATTGCAACTATTGTGCTTTTTCCGCAAATGCGCTTTTGTTAAATCATCAAGTTGAAGTAGGCTGTTATTCGATGATAAATGAACAGGCAACATATTGATTATATGCAACGCAGGACAAGCTTGTTAACTGAGTTGGTTTTGGGTCATTGGTAAGTAATTGTCTCAACGCAGCCTTGAAATGCGTGGACAGAGTCCAGGAGCCAAGATGATTTGGATGGACTCCGTCATTCCTGTAGAGTATCTTCTGTTTCCAGAAGGTGTCAAAGTTATCTATTAAAGTGTTTCCAACAGATCTTTCACACCTGCGGCCCAACGATGGTACTGGACCTGAAATTATTAGCCGCTTTTTGGAATCTTTCAGCGCTAGAATCAGTTCTTTAAAATCAATTTTCAGAAGTTCCGAGCTAGCCCTCCTGATGTTGTTTGACCCCACATGGACTGGTGTCGAGGTCCTGAATAGGTGTAGGTGTGTGTGTGTGTTCACCATGTCTGTTTAATTTTTCTCCCCCAGGCGGACCTCCATCTCTGGGAACTGGAAGAGCAACACAGGATCAGCCATGCTGGAACAGGTGGCCATGACAGACAAGTGAGTCACATCGGTCTGACTAATATTACAAGCAAGGGAGGAGTTAGAGTTCATGGTAGGGGTTAGGGTTTTATCTACTCTACTCTTCACTGACCAAGTAAATTATAGACAATGCTAGCAACACCACTCTGCTCCTTTTAAAGATTCCCAATACAGAGAGATTTGCACTTCCCTCAAATCCTGGATGTTGTGGAGTGTGTTCTGTCCAGGGTGGTTCTGAGTAGATCACGCAAACAATGACTGAATTATTGATCTGTCCAGGGTGGTTCTGAGTAGATCACGCAAGCAAACAATGACTGAATTATTGATCTGTCCAGGGTGGTTCTGAGTAATCACGCAAGCAAACAATGATGAATTATTGATCTGTCCAGGGTGGTTCTGAGTAGATCACGCACAGCCAAACAATGACTGAATTTTGATGGTCAAAGCTGCTCTACTCTGCCTGCCTCTCTCCTCCCAAGAAGCCAACCTCCTTTGTCTGAAACCAGCAGACTTGAATAATAATATGGCTTCTTGGCATTCGAGGAAATACTTTGTGAGACTGTAGCCTGCAGATACAGTACAGTCGGTGTGGAGGCGCATCAGTGTGGTTGAGTCTAATGGGTCTCATCAGTCACTGTAGCTCATCTTAAAGTTGTAGGCTCATGGAGGCCTGTAGTCCACATGCTGTAACTGAGGTGGTTCAGTGAACTATGCGCTTGTGATATGTAACCTTGCCTGAGACCTGAAGACTCGTGTTAGCTCCCCATGATAATGGCCAGGATTTAGCTCAGTGGATTTACACACGTCTTGATTAATGTGAACGACCCAGGTTTTGATACCTGGTTGGTTACACTGACATTGTGATGTCTCTTCTGTCAGGAACAAGCTGTGGTTGTCTTTAGCTCTGTGGGCTAACCCTGTCTCTCTCAGGAACAAGCTGTGGTTGTCTTTAGCTCTGTGGGCTAACCGCTCTCTCTCAGGAACAAGCTGTGGTTGTCTTTAGCTCTGTGGGCTAAACCTGTCTCTCTCAGGAACAAGCTGTGGTTGTCTTTAGCTCTGTGGGCTAACCCTGTCTCTCTCAGGAACAAGCTGTGGTTGTCTTTAGCTCTGTGGGCTAACCCTGTCTCTCAGGAACAAGCTGTGGTTGTCTTTAACTCTGTGGGCTAACCCTGTCTCTCTCAGGAACAAGCTGTGGTTGTCTTTAACTCTGTGGGCTAACCCTGTCTCTCAGGAACAAGCTGTGGTTGTCTTTAGCTCTGTGGGCTAACCTGTCTCTCAGGAACAAGCTGTGGTTGTCTTTAACTCTGTGGGCTAACCCTGTCCTCTCAGGAACAAGCTGTGGTTGTCTTTAACTCTGTGGGCTAACCCTGTCTCTCAGGAACAAGCTGTGGTTGTCTTTAACTCTGTGGGCTAACCCTGTCTCTCTCAGGAACAAGCTGTGGTTGTCTTTAACTCTGTGGGCTAACCCTGTCTCTCAGGAACAAGCTGTGGTTGTCTTTAACTCTGTGGGCTAACCTGTCTCTCTCAGGAACAAGCTGTGGTTGTCTTTAGCTCTGTGGGCTAACCCTGTCTCTCAGGAACAAGCTGTGGTTGTCTTTAGCTCTGTGGGCTAACCCTGTCTCTCTCAGGAACAAGCTGTGGTTGTCTTTAGCTCTGTGGGCTAACCCTGTCTTCAGGAACAAGCTGTGGTTGTCTTTAACTCTGTGGGCTAACCCTGTCTCTCAGGAACAAGCTGTGGTTGTCTTTAGCTCTGTGGGCTAACCCTGTCTCTCCTGTCAGGTACAAGCAGTGGGTGGACATCTGCTCAGAGATCTTTGGAAGGTCTAGAGATCTGTGCAGTCAAAGCCATCTGTGGAAAGGATGGGAAGGACTACATCACTGAGGTATGCTCTGATCTCTATATATTGTCATTAAGATCCCATCAATTACCTTATATGTTTACACATCTATTCGTCTGTGGTGGTGTTCAGTAGACAAATGCAGAGTTAAGTAGTTCATTTTAGCCTGTATGTATTGTTTAAAGTGCTTTTCTTCTAAGTAGGGTTGGTAGTCGGGCTGACAGTAGGTCTGGTAGTAGGGCTGATAGTGGGACTAGTAGAGGTCGTTGGGCTGATAGTAGGGATGTTAGTGCTGATAGTGTGGCTATTAGAGGTAGTAGGGCTGATAGAATTAGGTAGCTCTGATAGTAGGGCTGATAGTAATGGGCTGATGAATGGGGTTTATATTAGAGGTAGTACTCTGAGTGCTAGTAGGGCTGATAATGGGGGTTATTAGAGGTAGTAGTGCTGAGTGCTAGTAGGGCTGATAGTGGGGCTAGTAGAGCTGATAGTGGGGCTAGTAGAGCTGATAGGTGGGGGCTAGTAGGGCTGATAGTGGGGCTAGTAGGGCTGATAGTGGGGCTAGTAGGGCGGCTAGTAGAGGTAGTAGGGCTGATAGTGGGGCTAGTCTGAGGGTAGTAGAGGCTGATAGTGGGGCTAGTAGAGGTAGTAGGGCTGATAGTGGGGGCTAGTAGAGGTAGTAGGGCTGATAGTGGGGCTAGTAAGAGGTAGTAGGGCTGATAGTGGGGTAGTAGAGGTAGTAGGGCTGATAGTGGGGCTAGTAGAGGTATAGGGCTGATAGTGGGGCTAGTAGAGGTAGTAGGGCTGATAGTGGGGGCTAGTAGAAGGTAGTAAAGGGCTGATAGTGGGGCTAGTAGAGGTAGTAGGGCTGATAGTGGGGCTAGTAGAGGTAGTAGGCTGATAGTGGGGCTAGTAGAGGTAGTAGGGCTGATAGTGGGGCTGATAGTAGGGCTAGTAGAAGTAATAGGGCTGATAGTGGGGTTAGTAGAGGTAGTAGGACTGATAGTGGGGTAAGTAGAGGTAGTAGGGCTGATAGTGGGGCTGATAATGGGGTTAGTAGAGGTAGTTGTTCTGACAGTGGGGCTAGTAGAGGTAATAGGGCTGATTGTAAGGGCTGATAATGGGGTTAGTAGGACTGATAGTGNTAAGGGCTGATAATGGGGTTAGTAGGACTGATAGTGAGGTAAGCAGAGGTAGTAGGGCTGATAGTGGGGCTAGTAGAGGTAGTAGGGCTGATAGTACTAGTAGGGCTGATAGTGGGCTGGTAGTGCTAGTAAGGCTGGTAGAAGGGCTGGTGGTATTGCTGGTAGTAGAGCTGATAATCAAATCAAAGTTTATTTGTCACATACGCCGAATGTAGACCTTACAGTGAAATGCTTACTTACAGGCTCTAACCAATAGTATGAAAAAATGGTGTGCAAGTAAATAAATAAAACAACAGTAAAAAGGCATTTGAAAATAAGATTAGCAAGGCTATATACAGACATCAGCTAGTCAGGCTTATTGAGGTAGTATGTACATGTAGGTATGGTTAAAGTGACTATGCATATATGATGAACAGAGAGTGGCAGTAGCGTAAAAAGTGGGGTTGGCGGGTGGCGGGACACAATGCAGATAGCCCGGTTAGCCAATGTGCGGGAGCACTGGTTGGTCGGGCCAATTGAGGTAGTATGTACATGAATGTATAGTTAAAGTGACTATGCATATATAAGATAAACAGAGAGTAGCAGCAGCGTAAAAGAGGGGTTGGGGGGGCACACAATGCAAATAGTCCGGGTAACCATTTGTTACCTGTTCAGGAGTCTTATGGCTTGGGGGTAAAAACTGTTGAGAAGCCTTTTTGTCCTAGACCGCCTTTTTGTCCTAGACCGCACTCTGGTACCGCTTGCCATGCGGTAGTAGAGAGAACAGTCTATGACTGGGGTGGCTGGGGTCTTTGACAATTTTTAGGGCCTTCTTCTGACACCACCTGGTGTAGAGGTCCTGGATGGCAGGAAGCTTGGCCCCAGTGATGTACTGGGCCGTACGCACTACCCTCTGGAGTGCCTTGCGGTCAGAGGCCGAGCAATTGCCGTACCAGGCAGTGATGAAACCGGTCAGGATGCTCTCGATGTTGCAGCTGTAGAATGTTTTGAGGATCTCAGGACCCATGACAAATCTTATTAGTTTCCTGAGGGGGAATAGGCTTTGTCATGCCCTCTTCACGACTATCTTGGAGTGTATGGACCATTCTAGTTTGTTATTGATGTGGACATCAAGGAATTTGAAGGCCTGCTCCACTACAGCCCTGTCGATGAGAATGGGAACGTGCTCCTTTTCCTGTAGTCCACAAGCAGCTCCTTAGTCTTGGTTACGTTGAGGGATAGGTTGTTATTCTGGCACCACCCGGCCAGGTCTCTGACCTCCTCCCTATAGGCTGTCTCGTCATTGTCGGTGATCAGGCCTACCACTGTTGTGTCGTCTGCAAACTTAATGATGGTGTTGGAGTCATGCCTGGCCTTGCAGTCATGGGTAAAAAGGGAGTACAGGAGGGGACTGAGCACGCACCCCTGTGGAGCTCCAGTGTTGAGGAGCAGTGTGGCAGATGTGTTGCTACCTACCCTCACCACCTGGGGGCAGCCCGTCAGGAAGTCCAGGATCCAGTTGCAGAGGGAGGTGTTTAGTCCCAGGTTCCTTAGCTTAGTGATGAGCTTTGAGGGTACTATGGTGTTGAACGCTGAGCTGTAGTCAATGAATAGCATTCTCACATAGATGTTCCTTTTGTCCAGGTGGGAAAGATTGCATCATCTGTGGATCTGTTTGGGCGGTATGCAAATTGGAGTGGGTCTAGGGTTTCTGGGATAATGGTGTTGATGTGAGACATTACCAGCCTTTCAAAGCACTTCATGGCTACGGACGTGAGTGCTACGGGTCTGTAGTCATTTAGGCAGGTTGCCTTTGTGTTCTTGGGCACAGGGACCATGGTGGTCTGCTTGAAGCATGTTGGTATTAGACTCAATCAGGGACATGTTGAAGTGCTGATAGTGGGGCTAGTAGAGGTAGTAGGGCTGATAGTACTAGTAGGGCTGATAGTGGGGCTGGTAGTACTAGTAAGGCTGGTGGTATGGCTGGTAGTGGGGCTGATAGTGGGGCTGGTAGAGGTAGTAGGACTGATAGTAAGGCTGGTGGTATGGCTGGTAGTGGGGCTGATAGTAGGGCTGGTAGTGCTAGTAGTGCTGATTGTGGGGCTGGTAGTGGGGCTGGTAGAGGTAGTAGTGCTGATAGTAGGGCTGATAATGGGGATGGTAGTGCTAGTAAGGTTGTTGTTAGGGCTGACAGTGGGGCTGGTAGTGTGAGTATGGCTGGTAGTAGGGCTGATAGTAGTGGTGATAGTGGTAGTGGGGTTGGTAGTAGGGCTGGTGGTGCGGTTGGTGGTGGTAGTAGTCCTGGTAGTAGGGCTGATAGTAGGCCTGGCAGTGATAGTAGGGCTGATAGCAGGGCTGGTAGTTGTAGTAAGGCTGGTAGTAGGGATGCTTGTAAGGAAGATAGTGATAGTAGGGCTGGTAATAGGGCTGGAAGTAGGGCTGGTAGTGATAGTAGGGGCTGATAGTAGGGCTGGTAGGGATAGTAGGGGCTGATAGTAGGGCTGGTAGTGGTAGTAGGGGCTGATAGTAGAGCTGGTAGTGGTAGTATGTGCTGATAGTAGTAGTATGTGCTGATAGTAGGGCTGGTATTAGACCTGATTTGAGTTAATATACCATTTTGATTATTTTAAAATGAAAAATGTGGAAACTTGGCATATGTCGCGAGTCACTACTTAAATCAAAATGTATTTTTTGGCAGAAATGCCTTCTGGAACATGTGAACTTTCATGTGCCTTAATAACAAACTTGTATGCCATCTGTATATACAAATAAAATTGTTATATTACGAGCCTAGTTGGTTTAGCCACTGAAAAAGTCAGCAACCTTCCCGCTAGCCATGATTGGGTGAGATCAGTGGCGCTTCTAGCTGGTATGGCTCACTGGGCGAACCCCCCCCAACACAAATAAATTATCATAACATTTAATTTAAAACTATATAAAATATATACAAAAATAAGAATCATACATATCAATAAGTAACAAAGACAAGTATAAACAAATTTGTGTTGATTTGGCACTTGAGCATCAATACATTACCCGTCCCCCAACACTGTCAACCAAGAGTCAAGACTACATTACCCATCCCCCAACACTGTCAACCAAGAGTCAAGACTACATTACCCATCCCCCAACACTGTCAACCAAAGTCAAGACTAAACCAATTCACCTTGGTGATGTGCAGACTGGTAATATATTATCCTTAACGATTTCGCCTCGGCATGTCTTCGAATAAACCGCGGCATGTCCAGCACATCCATTATCTCAACCAATCATGACTAGAGAGAAGGTTCATGTCATTTTCAGTGGCTAAAACAACCAGGCTCGTAATTTAAACAATTGCATTCGTAGTTAGAGATGGCAAACAAGTATTATTCACACACATGAAAGTTCACATGTTCCATTGGGCATTTCTGTGAAGAAAAAAAAACATATTTTACATTCAAATGCCTCTCCCATGAAGTAGAGATGCGTGAGAATCGCCTAGTTTCATGAAACGAGTCACACGTGAATTTCTCTTCATTAATACATTAGTTTATACTGAAGTGTACATTTTCATTAACTCTAATTTTGTTAGTTGTGTTCCAACATTCCCTCCAGCTTGTACCAATATGTGGCAACAGGTAGCCTAGTGGTTAGAGCGTTGGGCCAGTAACCAAAAGGTTGCTAGATCGAATCCCCGAAGCTGACAAGGTAAACATCTGTTGTTCTGCCCCTGAACAAGGCAGTTCCCTGTTCTTAGGCCGTCTTTGTAAATAAGAATTTGTTCTTAAACAACTTGTTGTTACGCACGCCTCTTGGAGGGAACGCAACACCCTGCTACACTTACCTCTTTCACGCCATGGGGAGCTAAGTGACTGTAAGGTGAGGATGACAGAGACAAAGATTTTTACCATTTACAGGGAATTTATTTCCTTCACACAGTCATTTGGGGGAAAGGGGCTGGATGGAACCAAAGCAAAGAAAGTAAAAGTTAGAGCCCCTCTCTCCTACTTACACACTAACCAAAACTTACACACTAACCAAAATACAGGGGATGGTCCGCCCAGGTCTACCTAGTGTGCATAGACATAGTACGGGTATATATATATATATGTGCCTGCAGGCCTCGTGCCTAAGCACTCCCAAGGTGCCTTCGCCTTCCCCCCTGGGAACAAAAATATAATACAAACTTAACGTGAACAACTTCACCAATCAAAAACACAGTCCTATGGCATACACAATCGTCAGCAGGACCGTCTAAAAAATACTTCATACAGACCAACAACAAAACACAGGACATACCAAGAAGCACTCTCTCTATCCTAACAAAGGAACACGGGCTTATATCCTGCTGCAGAAGGAGTCTGTAATTCAAGACAGCTGTATCCCCTGACGAGAGGGCGCGGTCAGAGCGCCCATTAGCAATGGGGCCGACCAATCAGCTGCTTTGGACTTCAGGAAGCCATTTCCTGAAACACACATAAACCCACAACAACACAACAACACAGAAACTTGGGAACGTAACACTTGCCCAGTTAAATAAAGGTTAAATTTAAAAATATATATCTGTTATTTTTAAGTCTGGGTTCCAAAAGTTTATATATATATTTTTTAAGAGCTTGTCAGTTGGATAGTCTTTCTGCAAGGTTTTGTATATCTTACCTATAATATGAACATCCTTTTCTAACTCAAATAGGAATCCCTCAAGATTGCTATGATGTCCAAAATATTTCAAATCAAATTGTGATAAAATAAAATGTACACTACCGTTGAAAAGTTTGGTCACTTAGAAATGTCCTTGTTTTTGAAAGAAAAGCACATTTTTGGTCCATTAGAATAACATAAAATTGATCAGAAATACAGTGCAGAAATTGTTAATTTTGTAAATGACTATTGTAGCTGGAAACGGCTGATATTTTTTTAATGGAATATCTACATAGGCGTACAGGGGCCCATTATCAACAACCATCACTCCTGTGTTCCAATGGCACGTTGTGTTAACTAATCCAAGTTTATCATTTTAAAAGGCTAGTTGATCATTAGAAAACCCTTTTGCAAAAATGTTTGCACAGCTGAAAACTTCTGTTCTGATTGAAAGGTATTTTTTTAATTTAATTTTTTTCTATCCAAGATTGCGTAGCAGTCAGACGTCTTTGTCCTTCGTCTTGTCGTGTCCCATGTATATATATTTTTATATATTTTTCTTCACATATATTTTTTATATTTTTCTAAACCTCAACTTCAAAATACTCTCCTGCAACCCGCCTCACCCAATGTGGTGTGGATCTGTTTTTTCTAAAGTATTTGTATTTACCTCGGAACCGGAATCCCCCAACAGAAGCTAGCCAGCTCACTAGCTACTAGCTAGTATCAAATCAAATTTTATTTGTCACATACACATGATTAGCAGATGTTAATGCGAGTGTAGCGAAATGCTTGTGCTTCTAATTCTGACAATGTAGTAATAACCAACGAGTAATCTAACCTAACAATTTCACAACAACTACCTTATACACACAAATGTAAAGGAATGAATAAGAATATGTACATATAAATATATGGATGTGTGATGGCCGTGTGGCATAGGCAAGATGCAGTAGATGATATAGAGTACAGTATATACATATGAGATGAATAATGTAGGGTATGTAAACATTATATTAAGTGGCATTGTTTAAAGTGGCTAGTGATACATTTTTACATACATTTTTCCATTATTAAAGTGGCTGGAGTTGAGTCAGTATGTTGGCAGCAGCCACTCAATGTTAATGGTGGCTGTTTAACAGTCTAATGGCCTTGAGATAGAAGCTGTTTTTCAGTCTCTCGGTCCCTGCTTTGATGCACCTGTACTGACCTCACCTTCTGGATGATAGCGGGGTGAACAGGCAGTGGCTCGGGTGATTGTTGTCCTTGATGATCTTTATGGCCTTCCTGTGACATCGGGTGGTGTAGGTGTCTGGAGGGCAGGTAGTTTGCCCCCGGTGATGCGTTGTGCAGACTCACTACCCTCTGGAGAGCCTTACGGTTGTGGGCGGAGCAGTTGCCGTACCAGGCGGTGATACAGCCCGACAGGATGCTCTCGATTGTGCATCTTTAAAGTTTGAGTGCTTTTGGTGACGAGCCAATTTCTTCAGCCTCCTGAGGTTGAAGAGGCGCTGCTGTGCCTTCTTCACCACGCTGTTTGTGTGGGTGGACCAATTCAGTTTGTCCGTGATGTGTACGCCGAAGAACTTAAAACTTACTACCCTCTCCACTACTGTCCCGTCGATGTGGATAGGGGGGTGCTCCCTCTGCTGTTTCCTGAAGTCCACGATCATCCCCTTTGTTTTATTGACGTTGAGTGAGAGGTTATTTTCCTGACACCACACTCCGAGGGCCCTCACCTCCTCCCTGTAGGCCGTCTCATCGTTGTTGGTAATCAAGCCTACCACTGTAGTGTCGTCTGCAAACTTGATGATTGAGTTGGAGGCGTGCATGGCCACGCGGTCGTGGGTGAACAGGGAGTACAGGAGAGGGCTCAGAACGCACCCTTGTGGGGCCCCAGTGTTCAGGATCAGCGGGGTGGAGATGTTGTTACCTACCCTCACCACCTGGGGGCGGCCCGTCAGGATGTCCAGTACCCAGTTGCACAGGGCGGGGTCGAGACCCAGGGTCTCGAGCTTGATGACGAGTTTGGAGGGTACTATGGTGTTAAATGCTGAGCTGTAGTCGATGAACAGCATTCTCACATAGGTATTCCTCTTGTCCAGATGGGTTAGGGCAGTGTGCAGTGTGGTTGCGATTGCGTCGTCTGTGGACCTATTGGGGCGGTAAGCAAATTGGAGTGGCTCTAGGGTGTCAGGTAGGGTGGAGGTGATATGGTCCTTGACTAGTCTCAAAAAGCACTTCATGATGACGGAAGTGAGTGCTACGGGGCGGTAGTCGTTTAGCTCAGTTACCTTAGCTTTCTTGGGAACAGGAACAATGGTGACCCTCTTGAAGCATGTGGGAACAGCAGACTGGGATAAGTATTGATTGAATATGTCCGTAAACACACCAGCCAGCTGGTCTGCGCATGCTCTGAGGACGCGGCTGGGGATGCCGTCTGGGCCTGCAACCTTGCGAGTGTTAACACGTTTAAATGTTTTACTCACGTCGGCTGCAGTGAAGGAGAGTCCACAGGTTTTGGTAGCGGGCCGTGTCAGTGGCACTGTATTGTCCTCAAAGCGAGCAAAGAAGTTGTTTAGTCTGTCTGGGAGCAAGACATCCTGGTCTGCGACGGGGCTGGTTTTCTTTTCGTAATCCGTGATTGACTGTAGACCCTGCCACATACCTCTTGTGTCTGAGCCGTTGAATTGCTACTCTACTCTATACTGACGCTTAGCTTGTTTGATTGCCTTGCGGAGGGAATAGCTACACTGTTTGTATTTGGCCATGTTTCCGGTCACCTTGCCCTGGTTAAAAGCATCGACATCGCCGATGCACTTGCTAATAAACTCGCTCACCGAATCAGCATATTCGTCAATGTTGTTGTTTGACGCAGTGCGGAACATATCCCAATCCACGTGATCGAAGCAATCTTGAAGCGTGGAATCAGATTGGTCGGACCAGCGTTGAACAGACCTTCTTGGGAGCTTCCTGTTTTAGTCTCTGTCTATAGGCTGGGAGCAACAAAATGGAGTCGTGGTCAGCTTTTCCAAAAGGAGGGCGGGGAGGGCCTTATATGCGTCGCAGAAGTTAGAATAACAATGATCTAGGGTTTTACCAGCCCTGGTAGCACAATCGATATGCTGATAGAATTTAGGGAGTCTTGTTTTCAGATTAGACTTGTTAAAAGCCCCAGCTACAATGAATGCAGCCTCATGATATGTGTTTTCCAGTTTACATAGTCAAATAAAGTTCGTTCAGGGCCGTCGATGTGTCTGCTTGGGGGGGAATATATGCGGCTGTGATTATAATCGAAGAGAATTATCTTGGTAGATAATGCGGTCGACATTTGATTGTGAGGAATTCTAAGGTGAACAGAAGGACTTAAGTTCCTGTATGTTGTTATGATCACACCACGTCTCGTTAATCATAAGGCATACCCCCCCACCCCTCTTCTTACCAGAAAGATGCTTGTTTCTGACGACGCGATGCGTGAAGAAACCAGCTGGCTGTACCGACTCCGATAGTGTCTCGAGTGAGCCATGTTTCCGTGAAGCAAAGAACGTTACAGTCTCTTATATCTCTCTGGAATGCTACCCGTGCTCAGATTTCATCAACCTTGTTGTCAAGAGACTGGACATTGGCGAGTAAGTAGTATGCTCGGGAACGTCTCGCTAGTTTGTACAACGCGACTCAAACCAGAGCATAACCAGAGCGGTCATCAGCTAACCTTTAGCTCGGAAATCTCTCGCTAGCTTGTACAACGCGACTCAAACCAGAGCATACCAGACCTATTTTCTCTCCATATCCCCGGATTCCTACCGCAAGCTCTGAACTTTTTCACCTGGATCATCGCAGCTAGCTAGCTGCAATCCAAGTGACTACCCCTGGCTAACGTCTGTCCCGAAGCAAGCACCAATTAGCTTGGAGCTAGCCCATCCTTGGCCCATTCTCCCGGCTAGCTGAAGAGGCCAATCAGCCACTCCTGGGCTACAATACCTGGACCACTTCTACTGCCGGTATGGGGCACGGAACCCCGCTGATCCTTCACGACTGGACTACCGACGTAACCTGCTCAAGGGGGTACTCAACTGGCCCCTACGCCGCGACGTCCCCTGAATGCCCATCTACTAGCCTGCTAGCCGTGGCCCGCTAGCTGTCTAGAGCATATTGGACTGTTAGCTGAATAGATCCATCGGCCAATTTCTTGGGCCACTATACCTATTTTGCAAATTGGACTTGGACCCCTCTGCTACTCGGAACCCTACTAATCCATCACAACTGGTTTATCGACGTCACCGCACGCGGAGGCTGAAACAGACTTCCCTCCATCGCGACGTCCCTCTAAGCCCCTTCTGGTAGCTTGCTATCCCCGACCTGCTAGCTGTCTGAATCGTCGTGTGACCAGCCAGCGCAACCACTCACTGGACCCCTACCTATGATCATTCGGCTAGCATGCCTCTCCCTAATATCAATATGCCTTGTCCATTACTGTCCTGGTTAGTGATTATTGTCTTATTTCACTGTAGAGCCTCTAGCCCTGCTCAATATGCCTCAACCAACCATTAAGTTCCACCTCCCACATATGCGGTGACATCACCTGGTTTAAACATCTCTAGAGACAATATCTCTCATCATTACTCAATGCCTAGGTTTACCTTCAATGTACTCACATCCTACCATACCTTTGTCTGTACATTATGCCTTGAATCTATTCTATCGCACCCAGAAACCTGCTCCTTTTACTCTCTGTTCCGAACGTACTAGACGACCAGTTTTGATAGCCTTTAGCCGTACCCTTATTCTACTCATCTGTTCCTCTGGTGATGTAGAGGTTAATCCAGGCCCTGCAGTGCCTAGCTCCACTCCTACTCCCCAGGTGTTCTCATTTGTTGACATCTATAACCGTAAAAGCCTTGGTTTCATGCATATTAACATTAGAAGCCTGCTCCCTAAGTTTGTTTTATTCACTGCTTTAGCACACTCTGCCAACCCAGATGTCCTAGCCATGTCTGAATCCTGGCTTAGGAAGACCACCAAAAACCCTGAAATGTCCATCCCTAACTATAACATCTTCCGACAAGATAGAAATGCCAAATGGGGCGGAGTTGCAATCTACTGCAGAGATAGAACTCTGCAGGCTGTCTTACTATCCAGGTCTGTACCCAAACAATTCGAGCTTCTACTTTTAAAAATCCACTTTTCCAGAAACAAGTCTCTCACCGTTGCCACTTGCTATAGACCTAATCAACCTCTAATCGACCTGGCCCGGGTATCCTGGAAGGATATTGACCTCATCCCGTCAGTAGAGGATGCCTGGTTATTCTTTAAAAGTGCCTTCCTCACCATCTTAAATAACCATACCCATTTCAAACAGAAATATATCGGTTGGTTCTCTCCAGACCCGACTGCCCTTGATCAGCACAAAAACATCCTGTGGCGTTCTGTATTAGCATCGAATAGCCCGTGTGATATGCAACTTTTCATGGAATTTATTTAATTTAATTTAGGAACCAATATACACAGGCAGTTAGGAAAGCTAAGGCTAGCTTTTTCAAGCAGAAATTTGCATCCTGTAGCACAAACTCAAAAAGGTTCTGGGATGCTTAAGTCCATGGAGAATAAGAGCACCTCCTCCCAGCTGCCCATTGCACTGAGGCTAGGAAACACTGTCACCACTGATAAATCCACTATAATTGAGAATTTCAATAAGCATTTTTCTACGGCTGGCCATGCTTTCCACCCGGCTACCCCTACCCCGATCAACAGCCCTGCACCCTCCACAGCAACTTGCCCAAGCCTCCCCCATTTCTCCTTCACCTAAATCCAAATAGCTGATGTTCTGAAAGAGCTGCAAAATCTGAACCCCTACAAATCAGCCGGGCTAGACAATCTGGACCCTCTCTTTCTAAAATGATCTGCCAAAATTGTTTCAACCCCTTTTACTAGCCTGTTCAACCTCTCTTTCGTATCGTCTGAGATTCCCAAATATTGGAAATCTGCCGCGGTCATCCCCCTCTTCAAAGAGGGAGACACTCTAGACCCAAATATCTACAGACCTATATCTATCCTATCCTGCCTTTCTAAGGTCTTCAAAAGCCAAGTTAACAAACAGATTACCGACCATTTCGAATCCCACCGTACTTTCTCCGCTATGCAATCTGGTTTCAGAGCTGGTCATGGGTGCACCTCAGCCACGCTCAAGGTCCTAAACGATATCATAACCGCCATCGATTAGAGACATTACTGTGCAGCCGTATTCATCGACCTGGCCAAGGCCTTTGACTCTGTCAATCACCACATTCTTATCGGCAGACTCAACAGCCTTGGTTTCTCAAATGATTGCCTTGCCTGGTTCACCAACTACTTCTCTGATAGAGTTCAGTGTGTCAAATCGGAGGGCTTGTTGTCCGGACCTCTGGCAGTCTCTATGGGGTTGCCACAGGGTTAAATTCTCGGGCCAACCTTCTTCTCTGTATACATCAATGATGTCGCTCTTGCTGCTGGTGATTCTCTGATCCACCTCTACGCAGACGACACCATTCTGTATACCTCTGGCCCATCTTTGGACACTGTGTTAACTAACCTCCAGACGAGCTTCAATGCCATACAACTCTCCTTCCGTGGCCTCCAACTGCTCTTAAACGCAAGTAAAACTAAATGCATACTCTTCAACTGATCGCTGCCTGCACCTGCCCGCCCGTCCAGCATCACTACTCTGGATGGTTCTGACTTAGAATATGTGGACAACTACAAATACCTAGGTGTCTGGTTAGACTGTGAACTCTCCTTCCAGACTCACATTAAGCAGCTCCAATCAAAAATGTAATCTAGAATCGGCTTCCTGATTTTGAATCGGCTTCCAGATTTTGAAAATATGCTTTACAGCGAAAGCAATCCAAGCTTTTGTGAGTGTATCAATCAATGCTAGAACAGCTAGCCCCAAATTAGCATGGTCACGAAAGTCAGAAAAGCAATAAAATGTATCGCTTACCTTTGATAATCTTCGGATGTTTGCACTCACGAGACTCCCAGTTACACAATAAATGTTCTTTTTGTTCGATAAATATTACTTTTATAACAAAAAAACACCATTTGGGTTGCGCGTTATGTTCAGAAAACTACAGCCTCGTTCCATTCGATGAAAATTCCAAAAAGTATCCGTAATGTTCGTAGAAACATGTCAAATGTGTTTTTATAATCAATCCTCAGGTTGTTTTTAACATACATAATCGATAATATTTAAACCGGACCGCAACCTATTCAATAAAAGAGAGAAAGAAAATGGAGAGCTCCCCTCTCGCGCGCAGGAACTAATCAAAAGCCTGAAACTGTCTAAAGCCTGGACACAGCCTGAGGAAGCCATTGGAAAAGGAATCTGGTTGATACCCCTTTAAATGGAAGAAAGACGGGAAATGAAACACAGATTAAAAAAATAATAATAATCACTTCCGGGTTAGATTTCCTCAGGTTTTCGCCTGCAAAATAGTTTATACTCACAGACAATATTTTGACAGTTTTGGAAACTTTGGAGTGTTTTCTATCCTAATCTGTAAACTATATGCATATTCTACGATCTGGACCTGAGAAATAGTCCGTTTACCTTGGGAACGTTATTTTTTTTAAATCTGACCCCTAGCGTCAAGAAGTTAAACTACATATTTAATCATAATTAAGCTTTGCAATAGCATTTGACTTTCAACAATTCACTATCTATAATGAACCGTTGAGAGTGCCACCAGAAAAGTACAAAGATCTTTTATAGCCAAGATACACCCCTCTCAACTTACATGACGAACCACAGATCTTAGGAACAGTTCACAAAGGTTAAGATTTGTATGAAAGATATCTATAAAACATAGCAGACAGTTACTGCTGTGTCAACAGTTCTCATTGTAAAGACCAGTGTCTGGCCCCCTCCTACTCCAAACTGGAACCCGTTTCACCCTGGTATGGTATAGCTTGAAAACATTACCTTTACTCTCTGGAAGGCTTTATTACACAAAGACATCGTAAATCTCCTCTGTCAGGGCTATCTCATAGAGGCCCATCCTCAGTGGAACACACACACAATACTCTATTCTGTCGAATGTAACAACTATTATAATGTAATACAAGTATTATAACATCATCTTGCAATTTTCCACGACACATTGCAGTATGGAGAAGTCAAAAATCCTTTGTGTGTAGAGAGAGACTCTGCCAAAACGTTATCAAAAGATTGGACATTGAAACAATATTTCTAACATAAAGAATGTGGGAAATGGTCTGTGGGGATCTAAACAATAAATCCTGTCAAAAGTTTGTTTTGTGATATCATTAAGGACGGTAGAACAAGATAACTGTAACTCTGAACGTAGACACGTCCGAGTTACCAGGTTTGCATCTAAATGTTGTAAAACTTATATGATTAAGTGTAAGAATGCTTTTGTGAAGATGAAATGTGATTTTAGCCTCCTAAATGAGAATTGTTTTTCATATAAACTTTTGCCATGTCAGTAACCACCCCCACATTAGCACAGACATTGTGGCAATGCGATGGAACCACCCTCCAAGGCGAGTGCTTAAAAGGACTTGCTGAAGAATTAACATATTAGACCAGTATACGTGCAGCGTGAGCTGAATACGTTGAAATGGTTGCAATTTAAATTCTGACCAGACAGTATGGAGAGGTGGCTACACGGCTGACAAATGGTTTAAATCTACCAGACCAGAAAATATTAAGACTCTGAAACTCTTGAGTGAAGAAGATAAAGACTACATCTGAACATTCAGTGTGCAGCTGTTTAAGTACTTTTGTCTAGTAAACGTGACAGAGGACCACCGCGTGTGGAACATCTGAAGGATCAGGCCTCCCGAGTGGCCCATTGATCTAAGGCACTGCATTGCAGCGCTAGCTGTGCCACTAGAGATTCTGGGTTCGAGTCCAGGCTCTGTCACAGCCGGCAGCAACCGGGAGACCCATGGGGTGGCGCACAATTGGCCCAGCGTCGTCCGGTTTAGGGGAGGGTTTGGCCTGCAGGGATGTCCTAGCGACTCCTGTGGTGGGCCGTGCACGCTGACACGGTCACCAGGTGTACGGTGTTTCCTCTGACACGGTGCGGCTGGCTTCTGGGTTAAGTGGGCATTGTGTCAAGAAGCAGTGCGGCTTGGTTGGGTTTCAGGGGATGCAAGGCTCTCGACATTCGACTCTCCTGAGTCCGTACGGGAGTTGCAGCGATGAGACAAGACTGTAATTACCAATTGGATACCACAAAATTGGTGAGAAGAAGGGGTAACTACAAAAGACATTGTGGACAAACCAGAGACTTCTGTCGAACTACTCCCCAGAGATGGACCGGGTGATTTCAACAGAGGGACGAAATAGACGTGTAAATATTTTGCTATTATTTTCTGAATGAGCGGTCGTTCATGTGTAAAGTATTCATTCTCATGAAAATAGCTTCCACATGTACAGTTGAAGTCGGAAGTTAACATACACCTTAGCCAAATACATTTAAACTCAGTTTTTCACAATTCGTGACATTTAATCCAAGTAAAAATTGCCTGTCTTAGGTCAGTTAGGATCACCACTTTATTTTAAGAATGTGAAATGTCAGAATAATAGTAGAGAGAATGATTTATAGCCATTTATTCTTTCGGATCAAATGCGCCAGTGGGTCAGAAGTTTACCCATACATCAATTAGTATTTGGTAGCATTGCCTTTAAATTGTTTAAGTGGTGGGGGGCTACGAGGCGTCATGCATGTTGTAGGCCGAAACGATAAGGAGGCCGGAGTGCGGCTGCTAACAGGGGGATAGGGTTGAGGAGCGGGTGGTGAGTTGGAGGAGGCGAACTTAGGGCTGGTGAGGTATGGGCAGGTGTGGTTGCGCTGGTGGGGTGTGTGTTGAGTGGTTGGGGGGCTGTCGGGGGATGGGAGGGGTGAAAAGGCCAGGGCGACGGGGTCTTATTTGAGCTGGGTTGTTTTTCAGGGGGATGGGGGTGGGAAAACATAGACGGAGGGAGCGGAGAGTGTGTAAGGATGCGCATAAAGACAGGATGAAGTGAACTTTGGGGGTTTCCAAAAAAAACGGGAGGGTTATTTTTTGGGGGTAGCCCTTTCCCTCGACAACTTCCATTCCCACCAAAAAAAAAGTTGGGTGAATTTTGGCCATTCCTCTTGATTGAGCTGTTGTAACTGAATCAAGTTTTGGCCTCCTCACTCGCGCACACTTTTTCAGTTCTGCCAACAAATTTTCTATAGGATTGAGGTCAGGGCTTTGTGATTGCACTCCAATACCTTGACTTTCTTGTCCTTAAGCCATTTTGCCACAACTTTGGAGGTATGCTTGGGGTCATTGTCCATTTGGAAGACCCATTTGCGACCAAGCTTTAACTTCCTGACTGATTTCTTGAGATGTGCTTCAATATATCCACATAATTTTCCACTCTCATGATGCCATCTATTTTGTGAAGTGCACCAGTCCCTTCTGCAGCAAAGCACCCCATAACATGATGCTGCCACCCCTGTGGCTTCGTGGTCCCGTGTGCTCAGTTGGTAGAGCATGGTGCTTGCAACGCCAGGGTTGTGGGTTCATTCCCACGGGGGGACCAGATGAATATGATGAACTTTCCAATTTGTAAGTCGCTCTGGATAAGAGCGTCTGCTAAATGACTTAAATGTAAATGTGTTCTTGAGCTTGCAAGTCTCCTCTTTTTCCTCCAAACATAACAATGGTCATTATGGCCAAATAGTTATATTTTTGTTTCATCAGACCAGAGGACAATTCCCAAACAGTACGATCTTTGTCCCATTTGCAGTTGCAAACCGTAGTCTGGCTTTTTTATGGCTGTTTTGGAGCAGTGGCTTCTTCTTGCTGAGCGGCCTTTCAGGTTATGTCGATTAGGACTCGTTTTACTGTGGATATAGATACTTTTGTACCTGTTTCCTCCAGCATCTTCAAAGGTCCTTTGCTGTTGTTCTGGGATTGATTTGCACTTTTCTCACAACATACGCTCATCTCTAGGAGACAGAATGCGTCTCCTTCCTGAGCGGTATGACGGCTGCGTGGTCCCATGGTGTTTATACTTGCGTACTATTGTTGTACAGATGAACTTGATACCTTCAGCGGTTTTGAAATTGCTCCCAAGGATGAAACAGACTTGTGGAGGTCCACAATATTTTTTCTGAGGTCTTGGCTGATTTATTTTGGATTTTCCCATGATGTCAAGCAAATAGGCACTGAGTTTGAAGGTAGACCTTGAAATACAATCCACAGGTACACCTCCAATTAACTCAAATGATGTCAGAAGCTTCTAAAGCCATGACATAATTTTCTGGAATTTGTATGTAAACTTCCGCTTCAACTGTATGATCTCTGTGGGCCAGTTTCCTAGGACTAGTAAAGATTGGTCATATGTGATCTCTGTGGGCCAGTTTCCTAGGACTAGTAAAGATTGGTCATATGTGATCTCTGTGGGCCAGTTTCCTAGGACTAGTAAAGATTGGTCATATGTGATCTCTGTGGGCCAGTTTCCTAGGACTAGTAAAGATTGGTCATATGTGATCTTGTGGGCCAGTTTCCTAGGACTAGTAAAGATTGGTCATATGTGATCTCTGTGGGCCAGTTTCCTGGACTAGGTAAGATTGGTCATATGTGATCTCTGTGGGCCAGTTTCCTAGGACTAGTAAAGATTGGATATGTGATCTCTGTGGGCCAGTTTCCTAGGACTAGTAAAGATTGGTCATATGTGATCTCTGTGGGCCAGTTTCCTAGGACTAGTAAAGATTGGTCATATGTGATCTCTGTGGGCCAGTTTCCTACGATAGTAAAGATTGGTCATATTGATCCTGTGGGCCGTTCTTGTCCGTTCTAGGACTAGTAAAGATTGTCATATGTGACTTCGTGTGGCCAGTTTCCTAGGACTAGTAAAGATTGTTCATATGTGATCTCTGTGGGCCAGTTTCCTAGGTAGTAAAGATTGGTCATATGTGATCTCTGTGGGCCAGTTTCCTAGGACTAGTAAGAGTTGGTCATAGTGATCTCTGTGGGCCAGTTTCCTAGGACTAGTAAGATTGGTCATATGTGATCTCTGTGGGCCAGTTTCCTAGGACTAGTAAGATTGGTCATTGTGCTCTGTGGGCCAGTTTCCTAGGATAGTAAAGATGGGTCATATGTGATCTCTGGTGGGCCAGTTTGCCTAGGACTAACGTAAAGATTGGTCATAGTGTGATCTGTGTGGGCCAGTTTCCTAGGACTAGTAAAGATTGGTCATATGTGATCTCTGTGGGCCAGTTTCCTAGGACTAGTAAAGATTGGTCATATGTGATCTCTGTGGGCCCAGTATCCTTGGCCTGGTAAAGATTTGTCATATCACTTTTAACATCGGGAGAGGCGACGGTCAAGAGCCATGTATCCTCTGAAACACGACCCTGCCAAGCCGCACTGCTTCTTGACACACTGCATGCTTACCCCGGAAGCCAGCCAGTTTAAACACAGACTGGAGATTGTTTGCCACTCAGGCCACACTTGACTCCCATACGGACATTGAAACATATGCTTCTTCTGTTCTGGATTACATCAACATCTGCATCAACCCATGTCTGGAATACACTGCCATCAGACACACATAACTGCACCACATATCACACTTTCACAAAATGCTTGAAGACATGGCTAAAGGTCAATCAGATTTGTGAACATGGTCCCTAGCTGTGTGTTGCCGCTTTCCATGTCTGAGGTGTGGAAACACTTTGTTGCTTTTATGAATTTTGTCTTGCTGCTTTTTGTTCTATGTTGCTCTGTCTGTATGCTACGTCTTGCTTGTCCTATGTTGCTATGTCTTGCTTGTTCTATGTTGCTATTGTCTATATTGTAATTGTTTTTAATAACCTGCCCAGGGACTGCGGTTGAAAATTAGCCGGCTGGCTAAAACCGGCACTTTTACTGAAACGTTGATTAATGTGCACTGTCCCTGTAAAAAATAAAAATAGACTCAACTCAACTCAACTCAACAATGTCATCACCCATAAACTAATAAAGACCTTCCCCAACCAGAAGCCTTGGATGAACAGAGAAGTCCGACTACTGCTAAAGGCACGCAACGCTGCTTTCAGATCCGGCGATGCGGAAGCCTACAGTTCATCCAGGGCCAGCCTGAAAAAGGGCATTAAGATGGTTAAACATGACCACAAACTGCGGATTGAGGAGCACTTCAACAACAACTCCGACCCTCGACGCATGTGGCAGCATCCAAGCCATCACAGACTACCAGACAAAAAAACGTATCCCCACTGCCAGCGACGTCTCCATCGCCGACGAGTTAAACAGGTTCTCGCTTCAACAGGGACAACAAAGATCCAGCCATTAAAGCTGAGAGAGTGAGAGAGTGATCAGATGAATTGCAATTAATTGCAAAGTCCCTCTTTGCCATTCAAATGAACTGAATCCCCAAAAAAACATTTTCACTGCATTTCAGCCCTGCCACAAAAGGACCAGCTGACATCATGTCAGTGATTCTCTCGTTAACACCGGTGTGGGTGTTGACGAGGACAAGGCTGGAGATCACTCTGTCATGCTGATTGAGTTCGAATAACAGACTGGAAGCTTCAAAAGGAGGGTGGTGCTTGGAATCATTGTTCTTCCTCTGTCAATCATGATTATCTGCAAGGAAACACGTGCCGTCATCATTGCTTTGCACAAAAAGGGCTTCACAGGCAAGGATATTGCTTCCAGTAAGATTGTACCTAAATCAACCATTTATCGGATCATCAAGAACTTCAAGGAGAGCGGTTCAATTGTTGTGAAGGCTTCAGGGCGCCCAAGAAAGTCCAGCAAGTGCCAGGACCGTCTCCTAAAGTTGATTCAGCTGCGGGATCGGGGCACCACCAGTACAGAGCTTGCTCAGGAATGGCAGCAGGCAGGTGTGAGTGCATCTGCACGCACAGTGAGGCAAAGACTTTTGGAGGATGGCCTGGTGTCAAGAAGGGCAGCAAAAAAGCCCCTTCTCTACAGGAAAAACATCAGGGACAGACTGATATTCTGCAAAAGGTATAGGGATTGGACTGCTGAGGACTGGGGTAAAGTCATTTTCTCTGATGAATCCCCTTTCCGATTGTCAGGGGCATCCGGAAAAAAGCTTGTCCGGAGAAGACAAGGTGAGCGCTACCATCAGTCCTGTGTCATGCCAACAGTAAAGGATCCTGAGACCATTCATGTGTGGGGTTGCTTCTCAGCCAAGGGAGTGGGCTCACTCACAATTTTGCCTAAGAACACAGCCATGAATAAAGAATGGTACCAACACAATCCTCCGAGAGCAACTTCTCCCAACCATCCAGGAACAGTTTGGTGACAAACAATGCCTTTTCCAGCATGATGGAGCACCTTGCCATAAGGCAAAAGTGATAACTAAGTGGCTCGGGGAACAAAACATCGATATTTTGGGTCCATGGCCAGGAAACTCCCCAGACCTTAATCCCATTGAGAACTTGTGGTCAATCCTCAAGAGGCGGGTGGACAAACCAAATCAAAGTTTATTTGTCACGTGCGCCGAATACAACAGGTGTAGACCTTACAGTGAAATGCTTACTTACAGGCTCTAACCAATAGTGCAAAAAAGGTGTTAGGTGAACAATAGGTAAGTAAATAAATAAAATAACAGTAAAAAGACAGGCTATATACAGTAGCGAGGCTACATACAGACACCGGTTAGTCAGGCTGATTGAGGTAGTATGTACATGTAGGTATGGTTAAAGTGACTATGCATATATGATGAACAGAGAGTAGCAGTAGCGCAAAAGAGGGGTTGGTGGGTGGCGGGACACAATGCAGATAGCCCGGTTAGCCAATGTGCGGGAGCACTGGTTGGTAGCCCCAAAACCCACAAACTCCAAACTCTGACAAACTCCAAGCATTGATTAGGCAATAATGGGCTGCCATCAGTCAGGATGTGGCCCAGAAGTTCATTGACAGCATGCCAGGGCGGATTGCAGAGGTCTTGAAAAAGAAGGGTCAACACTGCAAATATTGACTCTTTGCATCAACTTAATGTAATTGTCAATTAAAGCCTTTGACACTTATGAAATGCTTGTAACTATACTTCAGTATTCCATGGTAACATCTGACAAAAATATCTAAAGACACTGAAGCAGCAAACTTTGTGAAAATGTATATTTGTGTCATTCTCAAAACTTTTGGCCATGACTGTATACTGTGCCTTTGGGTTGCCAGGTTGTGGGTTCCTCCATGCAGCTGATCGGAGAGCACCAGGCAGAGGACAGGCAGCTCATCTCTGATCTGGTGCTGACTAAGATGAACCAGGCTCAGCCAAGGACGGCCGCTCGCTCTCCTGTTCAGAGACCGGTAAGGAAGCTATCACTGTCCTGTCCAGAGACCGGTAAGGAAGCTATCACTGTCCTGTCCAGAGACCGCTAAGGAAGCTATCACTGTCCTGTCCAGAGACCGGTAAGGAAGCTATCACTGTCCTGTCCAGAGACCGGTAAGGAAGCTATCACTGTCCTGTCCAGNGAAGCTATCACTGTCCTGTCCAGAGACCGGTAAGGAAGCTATCACTGTCCTGTCCAGAGACCAGTAAGGAAGCTATCACTGTCCTGTCCAGAGACCGGTAAGGAAGCTATGACTACTGTGTATCTGCATCCCTCAATAGACACTATATCTGAATTGCAGGTTAAAGATGTGAGGAGTGAAATGCACATGAAGTTTGATCATTGCTGTCATGTAGTTTTCAGAACAGTTTGTCTTTGCTCATGGCGCCCCCTGGTGGGGAGACTCATTATCAGTCCCTCCTCATTGTATATTCTGTCATGTTTGTCTTTATTTGTCAACAGCCTTATATGTTACATTTCTCAATTGCTTGAGCACATTTGTCCAATCAGAATCCACTTTTTCAACGCAATTAACACGCAGCCCCAAACTGAAACACAGTGGCCAAAATAACCCACTTAATTTGCAAAATGCATTACACCCCTATAGTCGATGTCTGGGCTCCCGCAAAAATCTAATTAGCGTAATACTACAATTCTCATAAAAATCTGTCAGTTTAAGCTAGAGATATCTGTTTTTTTAATTGGATGTGTCTCAATCCACCACACCTGCCGATGTCGCACTTCCACGGTAAAAGTTGTGTTTGTCAGACCATTAGACATTCCACAAAATCGTCTGTAGCGTCCGAATGGTTTGGCCTACATTTTGCTATAAGACCCCTACAAGCGTGTGAAGTTGGTACAGCCGATCTGCCAACTTCTGTCTGTAGCGTATGAACAGTTTGAGCTACACCAGTTTGAGCTTTTCCCTCTGTGGAAAGGTGAGACTCTCACAAACACGTGTCGGTTGTTTTGCTGTAGGATACCCACAGGCCTCACAACACTCATCTGAAGGTCCCCCAGTACCAGTTGAATAAAATTCATGGAAGTACACAGTGCCTTCGGAAAGTTTTCAGACCCCTTGACTTTTTCCACGTTTTGTTACGTTACAGCCTTATTCTAAAATGTATTAAATAGTTTTTTCCCCTCATCAATCTACACACAATACCCTATAATGACAAAGCAAAAACAGATTTTTTAAAATGTTTGCTAATTTATCAAATAAACAAACCCAGAAATATTCCATTTACATACATACATGTAGTAACCAAAATAGTGGTAAACCCTTTGCCTTGATGACAGCTTTGCACACTCGTGGCATTCTCTCAACCAGCTTCACCTGGAATGCTTTTACAACAGTATTGAAGGAGTTCACACATATGCTAAGCACTTGTTGGCTGCTTTTCCTTCACTCTGCGGTCCAACTCATCCCAAACCTTCTCAATTGGGTTGATGTCGTGACCTCTATGGGCCCCTCTACCTCTCCTTTGTCCTCTATGGGCCCCTCTACCTCTCCTTTGTCCTCTATGGGCCCCTCTACCTCTCCTTTG
>NW_019943507.1:118389-128056 GCF_002910315.2 Salvelinus sp. IW2-2015
TTCTACCTGATACCTGAGCTACTCCACTATGTAACTATACCTGTTCTACCTGATACCTGAGCTATTCCACCATGTAACTATACCCGTGCTACCTGTCATGATGTCTGTCTATGTCTCTGTCTGTTTCAGAAGGAAGTGGCAGAGCCAACCAAGAACCCCGGACAGTGGCGCCAATCTCAAGGTTGTTTACATTACATCCTAGACCGTAATGGTGTTGCTGTAGAAACCACTCAGGTTCAGGCCAAGTGATTGGCCAGTTAGAAATCTCAGGCTGGCCTCCTGAGTGGCGCAGCGGTCAAATGCACTGCATCACAGTGCTCGAGGCGTCACTACAGGCCCGGGGTTGATCCCAGGCTGTTTCACAGCTGGCCATGACCGGGAGACCCATGAGGCGGCGCACAATTGGCCCAGCGTCGTCCTGGTTTGGCCGGCCGGGATGTCCTTGTCCCGTCGGGCTCTAGCGACTCCTTGTGGCGGGCCAGGCGCATGCAAGCTTACTTCGGTCGCCAGGTGTACGTGTTTCCTGCGACACATTGGTAAGCTGGCTTCCGGTTTAAGCGAGGAGTGTGTAAATAAGTAGTGCGGCTTGGCAGGGTGGTGTTTCGGAGGACGCACGCAAACGTCCACTGTATGTAACTGTTATGAATTTTGTATTGTCAATTTGTTGTCTACTGTATTAAAACACCACTTAAACATGTACATGTTACTCCTACAAGATGTCCCCATGGGGACAATAGTCAGCAAAGTAAAGAAAGAACCATCCATGTTGAAGACATCTGAAATATTTCTATGAGAATTTGAAAACAACGTACATTTAGTTTTTCCTGCATTAAGTTCCCATTTTAAATCAACCAGGACTTTCTGCAAGGCAACAAAATCAGATTTCAGCTCCAACATAGCCTGGTCAGCCATAAGGGCAATAGCGTACATAGCAGTGTAATCTGCATACAGATGAATGTTACAGGTTTTTGCAGATAGACTAACATTATTTATCTAATTAGTAAAGAGGACAGGTCCCAAAATCGATCCCTGCAAGACACCTTTAGTAATATAGAGGAAACTTCACTTGACACGATCATTGTGCCTTATCTGACAGAGGGTTCCCAAACCACTAGAAACCTGTTTGAGGCCCATTTCAGACAACCTTTGAATGAGTTGGGGATGGTGGACAGTATCAAAAGCCTTGGATAGGTTTATAAATATGTCCTATGATCTAAGTAATTTAATATAAAATGTAAGACAAGCATAGCAGCTGAAACAGTGCTGTGTCCAGATCTGAAACCAGACTGGTGCTCATTAACAATATCATTTGAAGTTTAAAAAGTTCTTAGCTGAGAGTTTGCCAGTGTTTCTAATATATTTGCAAGGCATGATAGTTTAGAAATCGGATGGTTGTTATCTCGGTCATTTATCAAAGATTTGACCACTTTCAAGAATTGAACTGGATTTCCACCACTCTCAGATACACAAGTCAATCTGTCAATCTAGCCTTAGCCCAAACTAAGTTTCTTACAGGAAATCTTTTAGACAATTCATACGTGAACCATGGGTTAGATCTGTCCTTTATCCTTAATCTCTTATATGGATCATGCTTATCTACAACAGAGTTAAACAGAGAGGTCAAACATTTAAGGATCTGAATCAGAGATAGAAGACACACCCTCCCCAGGTCATCCCCAGGTCAACCAGGACATTTTGCTCATTGAAAGTTCTAAAATTTCTCTTTATAATAATGCGTATCTCTAATGCAGGAAATGGGACAATGGTCACTGATTCCATTGGCTTTATACTGTAGTTGTGATGTCAAAATAATATCCAAAAGAGTTGATTTTTCAGGGTGTTTTGTATTTGTATTTATTATGGATCCCCATTAGTTCCTGTCAAGGTAGCAGCTACTCTTCCTGGGGTTTATTATGGATCCCCATTAGTTCCTGCCAAGGCAGCAGCTACTCTTCCTGGGGGTTTATTATGGATCCCCATTAGTTCCTGCCAAGGCAGCAGCTACTCTTCCTGGGGTTTATTATGGATCCCCATTAGTTCCTGCCAAGGCAGCAGCTACTCTTCCTGGGGTTTATTATGGATCCCCATTAGTTCCTGCCAAGGCTCTTCCTGGGGTACAGCCAAATTAAGGCAGTTATACAATTTAAAAACATTACAATACATTCACAACAGATTTCACAACACATTAGATGTGTGCCCTACTTTACTACAACATATCTACAACACAAAATGCATGTGTACGTGTGTGTATAGTGCGTATGTAATCATGTGGGGCGGGTTGGTTTAGTTATCAGTTGAGTTAAATTTACCTCAGTACAAATATATTTCTGTCTATCTGATATTGGCATCAACCAATCCAGGTTAAGATAATCCAATATTAGTAATTCTGATTTAGCATAGTTAGACAGCAAGTCAGACAATTTGCTAAGAGCATTTGGGAGGGCCTAGGGAGGGTGATAAACTCCCACTAACGTTAGTTGGGCATTATTACTAAGGCCCATATTTAGGACAAGACACTCAAACAGCAACATTCAAGTTGTTCATTATGAATATGGTGACGCCCCCACCTCCCCCAACGCTGCCAGATCTATAAACATGTTATCCATTCAGACACACAGAGAGTCTGGCACAGACTTTTTTTAACCAAGTCTCAGTAATTATCAAAATGGCTGAGTTAGTTTGAGAAGCCAGAATTACAATGAGATCCATTTTTTAAATCAAACTTCTGAAATATACATGAATCAGTTCAGGAACACAGATACGGGATTTCAGATCAGGTGGAGTCTCGAACTGCTATGATCAGTAGTTAACACTCTATATGAAATAACCATGGGGTTGGCTTGAAATGGTCTAGATACAAGATTGCTTAGAACTGTGCCATGTAATCCATGTCTTGAACAAGGATGTGGATTAATACAAGACCCAATGAGGGTTACTTGTTCAATAGTACAGTAATACATAGTAGAGTAATGCATAGTAGAGTAATACGGAGTGGAGTAATGCATAGTGGAGTAATGCATAGTGGAGTAATGCAGAGTGGAGTAATACAGAGTGGAGTAATGCATAGTATAGTGGGAGTAATGCAAGTGGAGTAAATGCATAGTGGAGTAATATGCCATAGTGGAGTATGCATAGGTAGCGAGTAATGCATAGTGGAGTATGCATAGTGGAGTAATGCATAGTGGAGTAATCATAGCTAGTATTGCATAGTAGTAATGCCATAGTAGAGTAATGCATAGTAAGATAGGTAGTAATGCATAGATAGAGTGATGCATAGTAGAGTAATGCATAGTAGAGTAATGCACCAGTGGAGTAATGCATAGTGGAGTAATGCATAGTGGAGTAATCCATAAGGCGAGTAATGCATAGTAGATGTAAATGATAGTAGAGTAAGCATAGTAGAGTAATGCATAGGTAGATGTATATTGCATAGTGGAGTAATGCACAGTGGAGTAATGCATGTGGAGTAATGCATAGTGGAGTAAATCGCATAAGGTGGACGTATGCATTAGTTGGCGAGTGATGCATAGTAGATGTTGATCATTTAGTTGAGCTGGAATGCACAAGGGGTAGAGTGCACTAGTGGAGTATTGCACTATTGGTAGTATTGCCAATAGTGGAGTAAATATAGTCTATAGTAATGACGTAATTAAGTCAATGGCATAGAGCTATAGTAATGATAGCTAGGTAGGTAATGCATAGTAGAGTATGGCTTGAGTAGGAGTAATAGACGATGGAGTAATAGCAAGTGGATAGATGCATAGATAGAGAGTAATTCGATAGTTGGAGTAATGCATAGTGATTGTAATGCAATTGTGGAAGTCAATGGCATAGTGGAGTAATGATAGATGGAGGTAATGCATAGTGGAGTGAGTATTGCATAGTGGGTATATGGCATAGTGGATGTAAGCAATAGGGTAGCGAGAGGTGGAGTAATGAACAGTGGATGTAATGCACAGTGGAGTGGAATGCACAGTGGAGTTAGATGGACGTGATATGTCAAGCTGGAGCAATGCAACAGTGGAGCAATGCATAGTGGATGTGTAATTGTGCATAGTGGAGTAATGCTATAGTGGAAGTAGATACTAGTAGTAGAGTATAACATAGTAGACCGTATATAATAGTGGAGTAATGCATAGTGGAGTAATGCATAGTGGAGTAATGGCATAGTGGAGTAATGCATAGTGGAGTGGAATACATAGTAGAGTAAGATCGCGAGGTGGAATGGTATATCGTCTAGTACAGTTAATACATAGTACAGATGTTAATGTCATGATGGTATATTGGATAGTATATCTCATGAGTGGACGTTAATGCATTTACTATGGTGTGATGGTTGCCTGTTTGGTGAGTATATGACTTTAGTTTGTTTTATGTTAGGATTTGTTTGGATTATTCATCGGATAGTTTAGAGTTACAATTTTTGGGGCATTTGATTGTGGAGTAATGCATAGTTACAGGGCGGACCTGGGTAGGTAAGTGGAGCAATTTTAGTGGACGTAACTACATACGTAGGAAGGTAAGGTTAAGCAGGAGTGTGGCTTGGTAACGCTATAGTAGGGTGGGGTCATGTAGGGGATTGACTCAATAAGCAGTAAGGGGTAATGGGTCAATAGTATATTGCTGGGCTTTAGTGAGGGAAGCTTAAGAAGCATTAGGGGGATTGTCCATATACAGTTCGACGGGAAGTAAGGGGATAAGTCTGGGCTGCCTTGGCACGCGATAAAGATTCAACTTGGGGGGAATGCGTTTAAAGGGGGTGGGCTGGCGCGTAATTGGGTGGGCAGGACTAGGGGTGGGAGTAATCCTTTGCATTAAGTAGCAGTATAGGTAGAGGTAAGAGTGTCAGTAGTTGGGGAGGATTTGATTGGAGGAGGGAAAGTTACATGGTGCAGGGGATATGAGCCTAAATTTTGCATAGTAAGACGTAACTGAGGGCATAAGTAGAGGTGTTGGTTTTGCGATACTGCAGAGTGGAGTAATGGACAGACTGTAGTTGAGATGTAATGCATTAGTGGAGTAAATGCATAGTGGGAGTAAATGCAGTAGGGTGGAGGTTATATGCATAGTGGTGTTTAGCGTAAACAATGTGACATTAGTGGAGTAATTGGGCAGAGTGGAATAATGGGCACCAGTGGAACCGTAATTTGCACAGGTGGAGTGAATGCGACAGGTTGAGAGGGTATAGGCGGTCGAGTGGATGCATTAGTGCAGGTTCAGTGGGAGGCATGCTGAGTGAAGCAATGCCATAGTGGGAGTTTAAAATAACATAGTAGGAGTAAGTTACATAGTAAGAGTAATTCAATAGTTGGAGTAATGCATCATGGACGGGAGTTTGATGTGATGCATTAGGGTGGTTAGGTAATAGGGCATAAGTGTAGTAATGAATAGTGAGGAGAGTAATACATTTTGGTCGAGTAATGCAGAGTGGAGTAATGCAGTTAGGGTAGAGGTGAGTAATACACTGTATCAAGCTTGGTAAGGTGCAATATGTGGAGTGAATGGCTATAGTGGAGTACTAACATAATAGTAATGAGTAACGGTGCAGAGGGGACGGTAAGGTGGTCATGTCCTGCTTAGGGACCGGACTTAATGGGGTGATGCAGAGTGGACGTTACATATGCATAGTACAGTAAGTAATGTAGAAGTAAGGTGGGCATAGTGGAGGTAGATGACAAGTAGAGGTAGGCTGCTGTAATGCAGAGTGGAGTAATGCATGGGTAGAACTGTCAATGTTGATTTTTAAGGTAGCATAGTTAGGGAGGGAGGATCAGCAGAATGTAGAAGTAATATGGCAGGGTGGGAAAGTTTAATGCATAGTGGAGTATTGCAGAGCTCGGAGTAAATGATGAGTAGGAGTATGCAAGAGCTCGGCACGTAACTGGCATAGGCATGGATGAAGTGGACTGCATATGGTTGGGACGTTAGACTGCATTATTTGGTGGAAACGTAATGACATAGGGTGGAGGTAATGCATAGTGGAGTAATGCATAAGTGGTTAAAGTAATAACTGGCAGGGAGTGGAGTAATGCAGAGTGGAGTAATGCACAGTGGAAGTAATACATAGTAGATGTAATGTTACGAGTAAAATGCATGTGGAAGTATGCATAGTGGAGGTAATACATAGTAGAGTATGAGGTGGAGTAATGCATAGTAGAGTCACCATGCATCAATTGTGGGAGTAATCTAGTAGAGTCTACGCATAGTAGACCAGGAAGTACAGTAATGGCACGAGTGGAATGTGCAATACATCGTCAGAGTATAAATGCATAGTGGAGTAATGGGCCAGAGCTGCGAGTAATACTTATGTGGGAAGAGTAGAGATCGCAAGAGTTGGAGTAATGCCTAAGTAGGTGGGTTAAGGGGATGCAGAGTGGGGGAGCAGTAATGCACGAGTGGAAGTCATCCAATTGCATAGATTAGGGTAAATGACACTCAACTGAGGGAGGTACATGGCAGAGTGAGGAGGGTAACTATCATAATGGAGGTAATGTCAGATCAGTAGATGTTGGTCGTAGAGTATGCATAGTTTTGTGAGGGCGTAAGGTGCAGGTAGATAGATCCGTTTGGGTAAGTCCAGCGTAACGAGTTAATGCCACTAGTGGAGTACCCGGTAATGCCGCAGGTATTTTATGTAGAAGGGTATTTGTGGGGTACGATGGTACTCAGTAGTGGGAGGTTAATAGGCAGGGAGAGGGAAAGTGTAAATTGGGGCAGGGGAAGAGCTGGAGTCCAACTAAGCCATAACGAGTGGAGTAATTGCCAGAGTGAGAAAGTAATGCTAGAGTGGACAGGTAATGTAATAGTAGAGAAGTTAAGCTATGGAGCCTCCATGAGTAAAGTGCTATGGCGTTAGAGTAATGGGCATAGTAGAGGCTAAATTCCGGCATAGATAGACGTAATGCATCGTAGAGTATTTTGGGCAGAGTTGGAACGCGTATATTGTTCAATAAAGTTGGCAGATACTCGCATAGTGGAGTGAATGCCAAGCAGTAGGTGGAAAAGTAAGTGCTAAGTAGTTGGACCGTATAGGGGCATCAGTTGAGAGTCATGTGGTTAGGGGAGTGAGATGCACCATTAGTGGATGTAGAGGGAATTGTAAAGAGTAAAATTGCATTATGATGGAAAGTAACTTGCACTTAGTGGAGTAATGGGCATAGTGGAAGCACAATGCAAGTAGTAGAGCAATGCTAGTTAGAGTAATGCATAGGGTAGATACGTGAATGCATAGTGGGGTAGTAAGTGCCATAGTGGAGGTAACATTGCATAGTGGAGTAAGGCACTAGTGGATAATGCATAGTATGAACAGGAATGTAATTGGGCATAGTAGGGAGTCTGAATTGTGCATAAAAGTAGAGTATCCGCTCGTAAGAGTAACATGGCAATAGGTAGGGAGTAATGCATAGTAGAAGTTAATGCAGGTAGTAAGTGAAGTAATGCAAGTGGATTGTAATGCATAGTGGAGTAATGCATGCCTAGTGTTGAGTAGATGCTTCTCATCCGGGAGTGGACGGTAATGCATGGAGAACAATAGACCCGTAATGCATAGTAAGAATGAGTAAGGTGCACCCATTCTAATGTAGAACACCGTAACTCGCGATGGTATAGAAGTAATGTCATAGTAGAGAGTAATGCATAGGATTTGTAATGCATAGAATGGACCTTGTGGAATCGCATATTGGAGTCGCTACTATAGTTAGAGGTTGTGTAGGAGTAAGGATACATAGTGGAGTAATGCATAGTAGAGTAGTGTATGAGGGGTGAAGTAAGCAACAGTGGACATAAATACCACAGAAAGAAGTAGCTGTGAAGGTCTGATATGATAGTGGGAAAAACTAATGGGGGGAATCTCGCATAATTAGAAGTAATGCATAGTTAGTAGTAATAGCAATAGTAGAGTACTTTGCATAGTCAGAGTACATGCGATAGTAAGAGAGTAATAAGCACATAGTCAGGAAGGTTAAAATGCTTGCGACTATGTGGGACGTAAATTGCATAGTTGTAGTGCAGGAAAAAGTAATTAGCATGGTGGAGTGGCAGGCAATGCATAGTTAGCCACTTTATAACTCGCCTAGCAGGAGAGATTCGCACTAGGTAGCATGGGTAAATGCATAGTAGCGTATTATGGCATACCAAGTGAGAATGTAATGCATAGTAGAAAAGATATTAGTGCATAGGGTGGAGTCAATGCATCTATGTTAAGGAGTTAATGGCATAGTAAGATTACCATCCCCATAGTAAAAGGAGTACAGTGAGATAGAGGGTAAATGACATAGTTGCGAGCTGTTAGAGCCTGCGCCACTAGTTTAGCGAGGAGTATAAAGTGTGGGGTTCGAAGTTAAAATAATCCGCACGGATAAGAAGGTATGGATTGCTGTAAGTGCATGGCTAAGGGAGAAACTAGCAAGAGGGGTGGATTTAGCTCAGATGTTAATAGCATAGTTAGAACCCCAGGAAGGAGATAGCTTGCTGCCGTGCAGACAGGGTAGCACATAGTAAGATGGGTGAATAGATCCGCCACACATGATAACCGCACAAGGAAGAGTAGTATAGACTGCATTGGCATATAGGATGGAACTAGTATGGGGGATGCACTATGATTAAGAAGATACCCCTAGATGCATAAGATGAGTGACTGCTGGCTAATGCATCAGTAGATGGATGACAAGTGAACTATGCGAGTCATCATAATAATAGAGATTATGCTCACCGCACCTAGAAAGTAGCCTTGGCAGAGAAGATAGAATAAGTAGAGGATGCGCATATTAAAGTAGGCACCAGGAAGAGTACTGCTGCCTGGCAGGTAGACTATTGGGCGGATCCAGTAAGATAAAGATACACCTCGCCCATGTGAGGTAGGAGTAATGCATAGTAGAGTAAATGCAAATAGTAGGTAGACTGCTGGTCATTGATTGCACGAGTAGTTAAAGATGGGGTAATGCATCAGTAGAAGTAAAAATCCGCAATAGCTCAGAGTTAATAGGACAGTAGCATAGGTCAGCACTTATTCTGCATTGAGTAAGCATGAGTAACTGCTGAATGCGTGAGATCACTTAGATACAAATGCATAACGCTCGGAGTAAAATGCCAATAGAGGTAAAGAGAGGTAAATTCTGCTGGGCCATAGTTAGGGCAAGAGATACTATTTGGGAGTCACCATAATTACAATACGCTCAGGAATTGTAATAAGCAGAGAGTATAATGACATAGTAGAGTATATGCCATAGTTGTGACGGTAATGCATATGTGCCAGTAGTAATGCATAGTATGATGTGAGATGCATAGTAGACAGGGTAATAATGCACATAGTAGAATGTTAAGTAGCTCCCATTCGTAGAAATAATGTATAATGTAGAGTAACTGCATCAGTAAGGGGTACATGGACGATTGTGAGCACCGTTGCTGGACGTCAATTGCCATAGTGAGGAGTAACCGGATAGACTAATGTAGATGGTGAAAATCCTCATGAACAATATAAAAGATACCGCACAGGAAGAAGGTAAGTCGTTGAGACTGCCGTAATGCATGGCTGGTGCTGTAAATGGGGATGTGATGCATACGCTGGAACTGTAAATATAAAGCATACGTCAGAGTAATCTGTGAGAGTAGAAAGATGCATGATGATGGGACGTGGTAATGCAGCTACGTTGGTAGGTACAAAGATCGA
>NW_019943508.1:0-2568 GCF_002910315.2 Salvelinus sp. IW2-2015
CTCTGTCTCTCTCTGTCTCTCTCTGTCTCACTCTGTCTCTCTCTGTCTCTCTCTTGTCTCTCTCTTGTCTCTCTGGTTCTCTCTGTCTCTCGTGTCTCTCTGTCTCGACTCTCTCTCTCTCTGTCTCTGTCTATCTCATGTCTCTGTCTCTCTCTGTCTCTCTAGCTTCTCTGCTCTGTCTCTCTCTCTGCTCTCTGTCTCTCTCTCTCCGTCTCTGTCTCTGCTCTCTCTCTCTCTCAATTTCAATTCAAAGGGCTTTATTGGCATGGGAAACATATGTTTACATTGCCAAAGCAAGTGAACTAGATAATAAACAAAAGTGAAATAAACAATTTAAAAAATGACCAGTACACTCACAAAAGTTCCAAAATAATAAAGACATTTCAAAAGTACAAAAGGGAAAATAAATAAACATAAATATTAGTGATGCACCGATATCACATTTTTGTTCGATACCGATATCCAATATTTTCCTTGCCATAAAACCCAATACCGATATCCAATATTTTCCTTGCCATAAAACCCGATACCGATATCCAATATCTTCCTTGCCATAAAACCCGATACCGATAACCGATATTTAAACATTTTACGGCTTTTTAAGCATTCTAGTACAGTTAAATAGTGAACACACGCTTGTTGACCAATCAGGACCTGAATATGACTGCTCGTCACGTAATCATTTAACGGGTTCATGCATTTTTTACGTAGTTATTACACATTGATTACACTATCACTCGTATTTCATATGTCACAACGATTCATCGATACGTGTGCTATGATGCTGGTAAAGTTGTCTTGCACACCTACAGTGCTGGTCATAAAAAAAAGCTAGCTAGCTCATGGATGCAAACAATGTTCTTCCCCAAAAACATAGGAAAACGACATAATCTGTTTCAGTAGTTATAGTTAGCCAGCTAACTATACAGCTAGGTGTCATCATCTAAAATAGCCCTAATTTATAAGGCAGTTCTTATTTGATTAATGGTGGTCGGARCCATCTATGTGAAGCTAGCCACAATAAGGATTAGCCACAATAGTGGAATTTGCGGCTAGCCTTCAAAATAAAAGCATGGCATAATTCTACTGTTTGTATTCATTTGCATTACTGCCAATGACATACTTTTATTTTGAAGGCAATCCGCAAATTCCACTATTGTGCCTAATCCTTATTGTGGCTAGCTTCACAACACATAACTCCGGTAGGGCAACATCTGAAAAATAGCGCACTTGGTAGTGTGTACCAGTGCTCGACCAGTCAGTGAAAGCCAACATCACCCACGACAGAGAACGGTTGATTGTCAAGGGCAATGCATTTCATTATCTTGGCTTTAATGGATTTCGCCTTTGAGTTGTCTCGCTGAAATTACTCTTTCAAATGACTGCTCGACTTGACTGCCCAATCCACACATTGTGGGCTAGTTTAGGAACACTGTGTTGCGCATATAGCGTACATTTGTTAGTGGCGTCATTACGTCATGTACCTACTGTACGTTATATAGGTATGCACGTCAGCTTTGAAATCGGTTAAATACCAATGTTGGGGGCGTTAAACCAGACATTGGCCGACACCGATGTTGGCATTTTTAGCTAATATCGTCCGATTCCGATATGTTCACTGATATATCGTGCATCCCTAATAAATATGGGTTGTATTTACAATGGTGTTTGTTTTTCACTGGTTGGTTGCTGTGGCAACAGGTCAAAAATCCTGCTGCTGTGATGGCACACACTTAGTGTGTTGTGAATTCTGTAATGAATGTATTGTATATTTCTTTATTTGTTTAACTGTCTTAATTTTGCCAGACCCCAGGAAGAGAAGCTGCTGCCTTGGCACTGTAGTATTTCACCCAGTAAAATTGGGTATGTTTTCGAATTCTTTATGGATCTGAGGGAAATATGTGTCTCTGATATGGTCATACATTTGGCAGGAGGTTAGGAAGTGCAGCTCAGTTTCCACCTCATTTTGTGGGCAGTGTGCACATAGCCTGTCTTCTCTTGAGAGCCAGGTCTGCCTACGGTGGCCTTCCACAATAGCAAGGCTATGCTCACTGAGTCTGTACGTAGTCAAAGCTTTCCTTAAGTTTGGGTCAGTCACAGGGGTCAGGTATCTCTCTCTCTCTCTGTCTCTCTCTCTACCTTTTCACATCTAATCAGAGAATGAGCTACTGCTACAGTAACTAACGGTGTGTTTCTCATGATGGCCTATATGGCAGAATGTACATGTGTCAGAGGCTACTAGTTAAGACAGAGAGTGTTTTGTCAAAAAAATCCCCATCAAAATCCTTCATTTTAAGCAAGAGATATCAGGTTCAATCTTCCGCATCCGCCTATGTGAGGCCCATGATGCATCATGGGAATCGGTCTTCTCACAAAAACATCTGTAGTGTCCGAACAAACTTTATTTTCTATGGAAAGATGAGACTCTCATGAACACGAATGGTGTTCTCTGTTTAGCTCTATGTTTGGGCTAAACACAAATGTGTGTGTGTGTGTGTGTGTGTGTGTGTGTGTGTGTGTGTGTGTGTGTGTGTGTGTGTGTGTGTGTGTGTGTGTGTGTGTGTGTGT
>NW_019943508.1:10059-16053 GCF_002910315.2 Salvelinus sp. IW2-2015
CCACCACACACACCCCCAGGGGAGAGCATTTCTGCTCCCAAAAAGAGCTGTCTTTTCTGTCCATGTGAACAGAATATTCTGACGTAAGAAACAAATGCTTGCTAAATTATAACAATACGATGAACTTTGAAAACCTAACAAGGATGAAGAGACAGACTGAATGCATACTTGGTGAAAACAAATGGTGGTGTTTTGACAAGTATAGTTTGATTATTCATATTATTTCATTATTTCCCTCAGATTACCACAGAGCCCAGCAAAGAATTTTGAAAAACAAACCTCTATTGGGCTTGAAATATGCAGTCTGCGTGACATCATCAAGATTTGTGACCTGTTTGCAAACAAGAAAAGGGCAACCAGTGAGAACAACATACCAATTGTAAATACAACCCATATTTATGTTTATTTATTTTTCCCTTTTTGGTACTTTAACTATTTGCGCCATCGTACAACACTGTATTTAGACATAATATAGACATTTTTGAAACCGTGTCTTATTTCCTTTGGAACTCTTTCTACTGCGTGTATGTTTTTATGTTTATATGTGTATTGTTAATATTTTTCACTTGCTTATGCAATGGTTAAGCATATGTTTCCCATGCAATGAAAGCCTTTTCAATTGAGAGTGAGTGGGAGTGAGTGAGTGGAGTGAGTGCGTGAGTGCGTGAGTGAGTGGTGAGTGAGTGAGTTGAGTGACAGACAGAGCAGACAGAACAGACAGAAGACAGACAGACAGCAGACAGACAGACAGACAGAGCACAGACAGAACAGACAGACAGACAGACAGACAGACAGACAGACAGACAGACAGACAGACAGACAGACAGAACAGACAGACAGACAGACAGACAGACAGACAGGAAGCAGACAGACCGAACAGACAGACAGACAGGAGGAGAGAATACTGGTTTTTCTTTGTAATTCAGCGAGCTGAATGTATTCATGGTGCATTTAGGATTATAAATCTCCCATTAAAGGAAGAGAAGGCAGAGAAATGGAGGAGGAGGCCTTGCCGCCTTTTTGCCCCCCAGGCAAGATCTTAAAGGCTGTCCAGATTACTTGGGGGGCAGTGGTGCGGTTTGGGAGGGCGGTGGTGAAAAATAAGACCAGACCCAAATGTAATCAGGCGACGGACACCCAGAAAAATGTGATTGAGGAACGAACGCCTGGCCTTCATCTGTTTCTTGCCACGGCTGCTTTCTAAACGGCATATCGTTTTTTAATTTATTTATATCATTCCTCAACGTCTGAATCCATTAGCTTGTGCAGGGGCTTCTTCTTGGGTAAAGTGTTGCTCCCCGCTCTGGCATACAAGTTCAGTTGGAATATGTACTGGGTTCCTTTTCAATTTTAGCAACCTCAAAAGGCATTCAAATTCAAATCGGTGTCAGACAAGTGGCTTTGGTTAACAATTGTGTTTTGGGGTTCTGGTAGGACAGGGGGGTGCCTGGGGGAATATATAAGATGGAAAGATTGAGAGTGAATGCTGGAGAGGCGTGCCCTGCTAGTGTATAATGTCCATTCAGCTTCTTCTGGCAGCAAGGCCTCAACCCTTTACGACTATGAGTTTGTGCTCACGTAAACATATGAATGGCAAAATCACTTAATCTGTTAAACACACATCAAATTCACTATATCCTGTAACAGCACATAATCACCTAATATCTGTAAACACACATCAAATCACCTATATTCCTGTAAAAAAATCAAATCACCTATATCCTGTAAACACACATCAAATCACCTATTCCTGTAAACACACATCACATCCACCTATGTCTGTAAACACACATCACATCACCTATATCTGTTTAACACACATCAATCACCTATATTCCCTGTAAACACACATCAATCACCTATATCCTGTAAAACACATCACATCACTATGTTCCTGTAAACACACATCACATCACCTCCCTATCCTGTTAAACACAGTCATCAAATCACCTATGTCCTGTAAAACACACATCACATCACCTATACTCCTGTTAACAGAGCACATCACCTATGTCTGTAAACACACATCCAAATTCACCTATATCCTGTAAACACACATCACATCACCTATATCCTGTGAAAACACATCAAATCACCTTATCCTGTTAACACAAGCATCAAATCACCTATATCCTGTTAACACACATCAAATCACCTATATCCTGTAACACACATCACATCACGCTATGTCTGTAAACAAATCAGATCACCTATATCCTGTTAAAGTGAAACACAGATGATGTATATAATCTCAGGGCATCGAGGGAAAGAGGAGAATGTATTTTTCACGTGAAACTGACCGACAATATAACAGTGATGGTGATTAACATCTCTGGTTCTAACAGGGGCTAAGAATCTATCATCCTTGTGATTGGATGGTTGATGTAAACATCTCTGTTTAAACAGGGCTAAGATCTATCATGCCCTTGTGATTGCATGGTGATTACATCTCTGTTTTAAAACGAGGCTAAGATCTATCATCCTTGTGATTGATGGTGATTAACATTCTGTTTAAACAGGGCTAAGATTATCATCCCTTGTTATTGATAGAACTGACCTTGTCATGGCAACGATTAATTATGTTCCGTTGAGAATAAACTCTCATTCCTAGGGATGGGATAAGCAGAAATTGAGCTAGATACAGTGATTCATAACGAGCGGAGCAGGGGACTATTGTAACACTATGGCTGTGTGTGTGTGTGCGTGTGCATACCATTGCATGTGTGAGTGATGTGGTTGTCCAAGCAAGAATACTGTATCTGTCCATGCGTTGATCGTGTTCCCATTCCTGTCAATGTACGGAATAGCATATTCCTGAGTGGTTAGGAAAACATGATGGAGGATGGAAGTTAACTTGGAGGTTTAAGCTTCTGGCAACGTTGTGGCTATTTTCTGCCCTCCAATCCAACCACATACTATGTCCATCCCAGGCCCCTGGTTAGCATTTTCCCTAGTTTGGCTGTACTCAGTGAGAAAGAGTTTCGGAAGCAGAGACATTCTCAGTGGGAACGCTTTCTCTGTCCGCTCTCTCTCTCTCTCTCTCCCATTCTCTCTCTCTCCATTCTCTCTCCCATCTATTTCTTTTCTCTCTCTTCTCCTCACTCTTCTGCTGGGGAACACTGGACACTCACACTAGACCAAGCCGCTCCTCAAGCGAAACACACACACACACACAGCACACACACACACACACACCCACACACACACACACACACACACACACACACACACACATCCACACACACCACAACACACACACAACACACACAACACACTTGAAGTCCGAAAGTTTACATACAACCTTTAGCCAATACATTTAAACCTCAGTTTTTTCACAATTCCTGAAATTTAATCCTAGTACAAATTCCTGCCTTAGGCAAGTTAAGGATCACCACTTTTTTAAGAATGTGAAATGTCAGAATAATAGTAGAGAGAATTATTTATTTCAGCTTTTCACAATTTCTTCACTCAATCAGGCATTCCAGTGGGTCAGAAGTTTACATACACATACATAGTATTTGGTAGCATTGGCCTTTAAATTGTTTAACTTGGGTCAAACGTTTCGGGTAGCCTTGCAAGCTTCCCACAATAAGTTGGGTGAATTTTGTCCGATTCTCCTGACAGGAGCTGGTGTTAGAGTCAGGTTTGTAAGGGCCTCTTGCTCGTACACGCTTTTCAAGTTTCAGCCTAAGCACTAATTTTCTGCTCCGGTTTGAAGGTCAGTGCTTTGTGATGGCCACCTCCAATACCTTGACTTTTGTCCTTAAGCCATTTTGGCCACAGACTTTTGGAATAATGCTTGGGGTCATTGGTCCATTTGGAAAACCCATTGTTGCGACCGGCTTTTTAACTTCCTGACTGTACGTCTTGAGATGTTGCTTCAATATATCCAGTAATGTTCTCCTCATGATGGCCATTTTTTGTGAAGCGCACCAGTCCTCCTGCAGCAAAGGCACCCACCAACATGCACTGCTTGCCACCCCCGTGCTTCACGGTTGGAACGGTGTTCTTTGGTTTGCAAGCCTCCCCTTTTTCCTCCAAACATAACGACTGTCAAACAGTTCTATTTTTGTTTCAGCAGACCAGAGGACATTTTTCTTCCAAAAAGTATAATCCTGTTGTCCCCTATGTGCAGTTGCAAACCATAGTCTGGCTTTTTTATGGGCGTTTTGGAGCAGTGACGTCTTCCTTAATGAGCCGCCTTTCAGGTTATGTGATTATCAGACTCGTTTTACTGGTGGCTATAGATACTTTTTGTAGCCTGTTTCCTCCTGCATCTAAAGGTCTTTGCTGTTGTTTCTGGGATTGATTTGCATTTTCGCCACCAAGTAATGTTCATCTCTAGAGAGAGGAACGCTCACCTTCCTGAGCAGTAGTGACGGCTGCGTTGTCCCACTGGTTTAACTACTTGCGTACTATGGTTTTGTACAATGAACGCGGTACTTCAGCGCATTTGGAAATTGCTCCAGGATGAACCAACTGTGGAGGTTCTACAATTGTTTTTCTGAGGTCTTTGCTGATTTCTTTTTATTTCCCATGTATGTCAGCAAAGAGCATATTTTAAGGTGGCTTGAATCACATCCAGCAGGTACACCTCTAATTGACTTCAAATTATGTCAATTAGCCTATCAAAGCTTCTAAAGCCATGACATAATTTCGAATTTTACAAGCTGTTTAAAGGCACAAGTCACTTAGTGTATGCAAACTTCTAACCCACTGGAATTGTGATACAATGAATTATAAGTGAAATAATCTGTCTGTAAACAATTGTTGGGAAAATTACTTGTGTCATGCACATGTCCTAACCGACTTGCCAAAACTATAGTTTGTGAACAAGAAATTTGTGGAGTGGTTGAAAAACGAGTTTTAATGACTCCAACCTAAGTGTATGTAAACTTCGATACATACATACATACATACATACATACATACGTACATACAAACATAAAGAGACAGACAGATGGATGTGCAAGAACAATGTCATAGGCTATTCTGGCTAAGCCTCGAACAGGCAGGTATAACCGTGGCACTGATTGACCTGACATGAAAAAACAACTCATTGTCTCTTTCTAGCTGTCTACACCTCACTGTGTTTCTCCACCACTGGTTCCAGGCATAGCTCTCTGATCGCGAGGTGAAGCAGTTTCCTGTAAAGCCTCCAGAGACGGACCAGGCATCCCAGATGACCGTCACTCATAGCAACACCATGGCAACACCACAGCCATACAGCAACGTGGCTTGAAGAGACTGGAGAGTGAGTGTTTCATACAGACTCATATATCCACAAAGATCGAGGCAAGATAACAAGGAAAGGATTGATACAGTCTGCTATTACAGCACATGCATTATACGTTTACTGTGTGTATAATCTGTCTCCTCTCATGTATCGCTGCTTGATCACATCTGATCTATTTCTCTCCTTCTGAAGAGCCACTTGATAGGACGGCCTCCTGCTACCACGGTCCAGGAAACAGAGGGCAACAACCAAGGGCTCTCTGTCTGTCTCTCTCTCTCTGTCCGTCTGAGTACTCCGAGGTCAATTCTCCCTCTCAGCAGGTACTCCTGAGATTAAATGGAATCTCCAATTCACACTGTCACTGTGCAATCACCAGGCAAGGAATTGACAACGCACCCAGACACGCACACACACACACATATTCAGGATGGCTGCACCAACAATCAAGGAATAAAAATGCATCAGTCAGATTGGATTTCCAGCTCCCACACAGTGAAGAGATGAGACAGGAGAAGCCTGTCAGCTCGTGTTAAACACGACTTGCTGAAGCTCAGTGTTTGGCACAGAGTAGAAAGCCCAGCTAGATTTCCCATAGGCCAAAGCTGCCGCCATGTCTGCTGGCTTGGCTTGAAAACAGCTGTTACTTTCTTCAGCACAAACTTGGGTTTTACGTAAGTTAAAGTGGTCCTGAAGTGGGAACGTGCTGTTTGTAAGAATCTCATATGGGTTGGTGCTGTAGGAATCTCATATGGGTTAAT
>NW_019943508.1:18960-25873 GCF_002910315.2 Salvelinus sp. IW2-2015
AAGGTGGATTAGTGTACACCTGTTGTCCATAGAGACAGTAAGGTATTAGTGTACACCTGTTTGTCCATAGAGACAGTAAGGTATTAGTATACACCTGTTGTCCATAGAGACAGTAAGGTAACACCTGTTGTCCATAGAGACAGTAAGTTATTAGTGTACACTGTTGTCATAGAGACAGTAAGGTAACACCTGTTGTCCATAGAGACAGTAAGGTATTAGTGTACACCTGTTGTCCATAGAGACAGTAAGGTATTAGTGTACACCTGTTTGTCCATAGAGACAGTAAGGTATTAGTATACACCTGTTGTCCATAGAGACAGTAATGTATTAGTGTACACCTGTTGTCCCATAGAGACAGTAAGGTATTAGTATCACCTGTTGTCCATAGAGACAGTAAGGTTAGTGTACACCTGTTGTCCATAGAGACAGTAAGGTATTAGTGTACACCTGTTGTCCATAGAGACAGTAAGGTATAAGTGTACACCTGTTGTCCATAGAGACAGTAAGGTATAAGTGTACACCTGTTGTCAAAAGAGACAGTAAGGTTTAATGTACACTGTTGTCCATAGAGACAGTAAGGTATTAGTATCACCTGTTGTCCATAGAGACAGTAAGGTATTAGTGTACACCTGTGTCCATAGAGACAGTAAGGTATTAGTATACACCTGTTGTCCATAAGACAGTAAGGTATTAGTGTCACCTGTTGTCCATAGAGACAGTAAGGTATTAATGTACACCTGTTGTCCATAGAGACAGTAAGGTATTAATGTACACCTGTTGTCCTAGAGACAGTAAGGTATTAGTGTACACCTGTTGTCCATAGAGAAAGTAAGGTATTAGTGTACACCTGTTGTCCCATAGAGACAGTAAGGTATTAATGTACACCTGTTGTCCATAGAGACAGTAAGGTATTAGTGTACACATGTTGTCCATAAGACATTAATGTATTAGTGTACACCTGTTGTCATAGAGACGTAAGGTAACACCTGTTGTCCATAGAGACAGTAAGGTAACACCTGTTGTCCATAGAGAGTAAGGTTTTAGTGTACACCTGTTGTCCTAGAGACAGTAAGGTAACACCTGTTGTCCATAGAGAAGACAGTAAGGTAACACCTGTTGTCCATAGAGACAGTAAGGTATTAGTATACCTGTTGTCCATAGAGACAGTAAGGTATTAGTATACACCTGTGTCCATAGAGACAGTAAGGTATTAGTGTACACCTGTTGTCCATAGAGACAGTAAGGTATTAGTGTACACCTGTTGTCCATAGAGACAGTAAGGTATTAGTGTACACCTGTTGTCCATAGAAACAGTAAGGTTTAGTGTACACCTGTTGTCAAAAGAGACAGTAAGGTATTAATGTTACACCTGTTGTCAAAAGAGACAGTAAGGTATTAATGTACACCTGTTGTCCATAGCGAGCAGTAAGGTATTTAGTGTACACTGTTGTCCCATAGAGACAGTAAGGTATTAGTGTACACCTGTTGTCCATGAGACAGTAAGGTATTAGTGTACACCTGTTGTCCATAGAGACAGTAAGGTATTAGTGTACACCTGTTGTCCATAGAGACAGTAAGGTATTAGTGTACACCTGTTTCCATAGAGACAGTAACGGTAACACCTGTTGTCCATAGAGACAGTAAGTGATTAGTGTACACCTGTTGTCCATAGAGACAGTAAGGTATTAGTGTACACCTGTTGTCATAGAGACAGTAAGGTATTAGTGTACACCTGTTGTCCATAGAGACAGTACGGTAACACCTGTTGTCCCATAGAGACAGTAAGGTATTAGTGTACACTGTTGTCAAAAGAAACAGTAAGGTATTAATGTACACCTGTTGTCCATAGAGACAGTAGGTATTAGTATACACCTGTTGTCCATAAGACAGTACGGTAACCTGTTGTCCCATAGAGACAGTAAGGTATTAGTGTACACCTGTTGTCCCATAGAGACAGTAAGGTATAGTGTACACCTGTTGTCCATAGAGACAGTACGGTAACACCTGTTGTCCCATAGAGACAGTAAGGTATTAATGTACACCTGTTGTCCATAGAGACAGTAAGGTATTAGTGTACACCTGTTGTCCCATAGAGACAGTAAGGTATTAATGTACACCTGTTGTCCCATAGAGACAGTAAGGTATTAGTATACACTTGTTGTCCATAGAGACAGTAAGGTATTAGTATACACCTGTTGTCCATAGAGACAGTAACACCTGTTGTCCATAGAGACAGTAAGGTTTAGTGTACACCTGTTGTCCATAGAGACAGTAAGGTATTAGTGTACACCTGTTGTCCATAAAGACAGTAAGGTATTAGTATACCTGTTGTCCATAGAGACAGTAAGGTATTAGTGTACACCTGTTGTCCATAAAGACAGTAAGGTATTAGTGTACACCTGTTGTCCATAGAGACAGTAAGGTTTAGTATACACCTGTTGTCATAGAGACAGTAAGGTATTAGTGTACACCTGTTGTCCATAAAGACAGTAAGTATTAGTATACACCTGTTGTCCATAGAGACAGTAAGGTATTAGTGTACACCTGTTGTCCATAGAGACAGTAAGGTATTAGTATACACCTGTTGTCCATAGAGACAGTAAGGTAACACCTGTTGTCCTAGAGACAGTAAGGTATTAGTATACACCTGTTGTCCATAGAGACAGTAAGGTATTAGTGTACACCTGTTGTCCATAGAGACAGTAAGGTATTAGTGTCCACCTGTTGTCCCATAGAGACAGTAAGGTATTATTGTACACCTGTTGTCCATAGAGACAGTAAGGTATTAGTGTACACCTGTTGTCCATAGAGACAGTAAGGTATTAGTATACACCTGTTGTCCATAGAGACAGTAAGGTATTAGTGTACACCTGTTGTCCCATAGAGACAGTAAGGTATTAATGTACACCTGTTGTCATAGAGACAGTAAGGTAACACCTGTTGTCCATAGAGACAGTAAGGTATTAGTGTACACCTGTTGTCCCATAGAGACAGTAAGGTATTAATGTACACCTGTTGTCCATAGAGACAGTACGGTATAGTGTAGTTTCAATGTGAAGAAGAGAGTACAGACGTGACGAGAACACACACACACACACACACAGCAGTGGAAGCTGCTGTAGGAGAGGACGACTCTTAATAATGTCTGGATCTGAACTAATTTAATTACATTTTTGATGAAAACCATGTGTTTGATGTATTTGATACTATTCCACCTATTCTGCTCCAGCCATTTCCACAAGCCCGTCCCCCCCAGTTAGATTCCACCACCCTCCGGTGAGATTCCTACAGCATTAACCCATATGAGATTCCTACAGCATTAACCCATATGGGATTCCTACAGCATTAACCCATATGGATTCCTACAGCATTAACCCATATGGGATTCCTACAGCATTAACCCATATGAGATTCCTACAGCATTAACCCATATGGATTCCTACAGCATTAACCCATATGAGATTCCTACAGCATTAACCCATATGAGATTCCTACAGCATTAACCCATATGAAGATCCCCTTTAAAAACCAGTACTGTAGGAATCTCATATGGGTTAATGCTGTAGGAATCTCATATGGGTTAATGCTCATTGAATCTCATATGGGTTAATACTGTAGGAATCTCATGTGGGTTAATACTGTAGGAATCTCATATGGGTTAATGCTGTAGGAATCTCATATGGGTTAATACTGTAGGAATCTCATATGGGTTGGTGCTGTAGGAATCTCATATGGGTTAATGCTCATTGAATCTCACATGGGTTAATGCTGTAGGAATCTCACCGGAGGTTGGTGGAAGACTCCTTCTAAAGAATATTCTCCTTCCTGCCTTCTGCTCTTCCTGCCTGCCTGCTTCTGCCTGCCTCGCCTTTTGCTGCTTTCCTGCCTGCCTGCCTGCCTTCCTGCGTGCATCCTGCCTGCCTTCCTGCCTGCCTTCTTCACCTTCCTGCCTGACTTCCTGCCTGCCTTCCTGCCTGCCTTCGTTACCTGCTGCTGCCTTCCTGCCTGACTTCCTGCCTGCTTCCTGCCTGCCTTCCTGCCTTTGCCTTGCTTCCTGCCCTGCCTGCCTGCCTGCCTGCTGCCTGCTGCTTCCTGCCTCTTCGCTGCCTGCCTTGCCTGCCTGCCTTCCTGCAGTCAAACCCCAGTGTGTTTTTTGTGTGGTTTCCTCTTCCAGCCTTAATCCAGGGCCACTGGAGCCAAGCGGAGCCATATTGTGTCCTGGTGGGGGGTCTTGTAGCTATGTGCCTCTCTTCTTCGGGGGCGGGGGGTGGAGGGCAGCACGGGAATGTGCTGTGACTACAGCAGCTGGAGCCCAAGTGCCCTGCCCTCCAGGTCACCAAGCCTTCATTCCCAGAATTCCCCAGCAGCTGCCCCATGGCTACCCTCGTCCACCATTCCATTTGGTTGCCTGTGGATACTGGCGATGAGAGGGAAGAGAAGAGAGACCTGTTTCCCTACCAGCAGACGCCAGAGAGGGAGCAATAACAGACCAAGCTACCTAATACCCAAGTTCACACACAACCAACACACACACACACACACACACACAACACCACACACACCACACACACACACACAACACACACACACAACACACACACACACACACACACAATCACACATAAAAATTGATTAATCCTTCGTACATCAGCTGATATCTCAAAGTGCTGTACAGAACCCAGCCTAAAACCCAAACAGCAAGCAATGCAGGTGTAGAAGCACACAAACACACACACACACACACACACACCCAACACCACACCAACACACACACACACACACAACCACACACACACACAGCCACACACACACACACACACACACACACACACACCACACACACAACCCACACACACACACACAGACAACTCACCACCACAGTCCATGTATCTGTATAAACAAGTACACAAACACACACAGTCCATGTATCGTATTAACAGTAACACACACACAACACATCCAGTATTGTATAAACAAGTACACACACACACACACACACACACAGTCCATGTATACTGTATAAACAAATACACACACACACACACACACAAATATGTTCTACAGTTGCTCCACTGAGAGGCTGTTGAGTGGTTGCGTTTTTAGAATGAGGTGTTCCAGATAGGAAGCGCTGAGAAGATTCCCGGTAAAGTAAAGACAGCATCAAAGTGCTATTTTTACAGTAGTGGCTTCTTGCCCCTATGAGAATGTAGCTGTCTATCCACAGAGGAGGCTGCTATAACACTGTTTGTTATTATCTATCTCACTGAACATACTCCAGTTTGCTTTCCTATCCTGCTGGTACTTTCAATAAACCCTACAGTCCTGCGTTCGCTACCCTGTGGTACTTCAACCCTACAGTCCTGCGTTCCTACCTGTGGTACTTCAAACCCTACAGTCCTGCTTCCTACCTGTGACTAATCAATCCCTATAGTCCAACCCTGCTGTTTCCTACACTTCAACTTGCTCTTACCAACCTACAGTCCCAAAATAACACAGAGCCCCACATGCCTTTAGTTATCCACAGACCCCCAGTCCCCTTCCTTGACATATGTTTATCCACAGTCCCCCTGACCTCCAGCCTGTTGTCAGGCCTACTTAACATCAGTAAACCTTTACAGGATGGGACGTCAAGTCAGTTACTACTGAAACCAAGCAGGGAAGCTGGTTACACATGGGACATGATGGGGGTGAATGTGTTGGAGGAGACTACTAGACATTGATGGGGTGATGTGTTGGAGGGACATATCTGACATGATGGGGTGATGTGTGGAGGAGACATGCTGATACTGAAGATTGTGTTGGAGAGACAATGCTGACATGATGGGGTGATGTGTTGGAGGAGACATGCTGACATGATGGGGGTGATGTGTTGGAGGAGACATGCTGACATGATGGGGTGATGTGTTGGAGAGAATGCTGACATTGGGGTGATGTTTGGAGGAGACATGTGACATGATGGGGTGAGTTGAAGGAGACATTGACATGATGGGTGATGTGTGGAGGAGACATGCTGACATGATGGGGTGATGTGTTGGAGGAGACTATGCTGACATGAGGGGGTGATGTGTTGGAGAGACATGCAATTCGACTATTGGTGTAGTTTGGAATTTTTCACACGCAATCCGTCGCACGGGTCGGGATTAGATTATTTTATATAATTTTTTTTGTTTTTATTTGTTTGTTTTATAGTTTTGTTGTTTTAAGTTTTTTATTATTTTACAGTTTATAATCATTTGTGTTTTTTTTTTTTAATTTTATCGTTTTTTTTTATTATTTTTTTGCTTTTATTTTATTTAAACACCAAGCAAAACAAAACAAAAATAAATAAAAAAAAAAAAAAAAAAAACAACAATAAGATTTAAAAAAACCAAAATCTTGAAGTAAATAAAAAAAAAAACCCACCTACGGTATAACTAACTACATACCAGACGCGTGAACATCAAACCTCAGCTTAAAAAAAACCTATTAAACAAACTAAAATAAAACGGAGCTCTATAAATACAATCTTTTATTGTAACGCAACAACGACATAAAAAACAGAACCGGCACCGAAAACTTCGACAAAAATAACAAAAAAAAAAACAAATAAAAAAAAAAACCAAACAAAAACTAAAACCACCAAAACCAAAACCCATTTTACTAAAAATAACAACCCTTCGCTAAAAACCGTCAAATTTTAATACTAAAATAACAATTACAATAACATCTCTTTTTATTAATTTTTTTTAAATCTATTATTCCATCTTCAAATTTTCTTTTTTCCTCTTTTCAATTTTAATTTATATTAAATTTTATTTTTTTAAATTTATATTTTTACTTCATTTAACCTTTTTACCTTGGTTTAAAAATTAAATCTTTTTTATAAACTTTTACCTTTAGTTACCTTTTTTACTTTATTATAAATTTTTTTAAC
>NW_019943508.1:27853-36594 GCF_002910315.2 Salvelinus sp. IW2-2015
TGTGGGACATGCTGACATGATGAGGTGATGTGTTGGAGAGATATGCCGACATATGATTGAAGTGTTGGGAGGACATGCTGACATGATGGGGGTGAAGTGTTGGAGGAACATGGACATATGGGTGATGTGTTGAGAGACATGCTGACATGATGGGGTGTATGTGTTGAGAGGACATGCTGACATGAATGGGTGATGTGTTGAGAGAGACATGCCGACATGATGGGGTAGTGTTGAGGAGACATGCTGACATGATGGGGGTGAAGTGTTGGAGAGACATGCTGACATGATGGGGTGATGTGTTGAGAGCATACTGACATGATGGTGATGTGTTGGAGAGACATGCTGACATGATGGGGTGAAGTGTTGGAGGATGTTACATCATACAGCCTGGAGGTTCTCTCAGGACAAGTTGAAGTTTAGTCCGTCAGCTCTTCAAGTTGTCATCTGAGCCAGAGCTAACGTAGAGATGCTGTAAAAGTGAGATGTTGGGAGCGGTTTTTCTCATTCTCTAAAGATGCCGTTGTTAGGCTCAGTGAGTGGAAGTCTCTCAGTGACTCCAGGCAAAGGGCATCTGTCAATTTCTGTGGCTCTGAGGAAAATGACAAACTCATTTATTTAGAAACTGTCAAATGTGTCACAGTGGTTTCTAATCGCAAAACACATTATTTAAACACCCAGGAACACAAATAAGGCCCAACTCTGAGTCTTTACTATGTGTTAGGAAACTCCAGGTTCAGAGAGAAACACTGGGTCTGCTGTGTCAACATAGAGAGAGAGAGGTGACAGTGCACAAGGAGTAGCATTGTATAAGGCCTCTGTGCTCTGAAGTTCAGGAGGAGTGGTTCAGTTACACCTGTTGTCCATAGAGACAGTAAAGTATTAGTGTACACCTGTTGTCCATAGAGACAGTAAATAGTATTAGTGCACACTGTTGTCCATAGAGACAGAAGTATTAGGTACACCTGTCATAAGACATAAATTATGTGTACACCTGTTGTCCATAGAGACAGTAAAGTATTAGGTACACCTGTTGTCCATAGAGACAGTAAGTATTAGTGTACACCTGTTGTCCATAGAGACAGTAAGGTATTAGTGTACACCTGTTGTCCATAGAGACATAAAGGTATTAGTGTACACTGTTGTCCATAGAGACAGTAAGGTATTAGTGTACACATGTTGTCCATAGAGACAGTAATGTATTAGTTGTACACCTGTTGTCCATAGAGACAGTAAGGGTAACACCTGTTGTCCATAGAGACAGTAAGGTATTCGTGTACACCTGTTGTCCATAGAAACAGTAAGTATTAGTGTACACATGTTGTCCATAGAGACAGTAATGTATTAGTGTACACCTGTTGTCCATAGAGACAGTAAGGTAACACCTGTTCCATAGAGACAGTAAGGTATTAGTACACCTGTTGTCCATAGAGACAGTAAGGTATTAGTGTACACCTGTTTTTCCATAGAGACAGTAATGTATTAAGTGTACACATGTTGTCCATAGAGACAGTAAGGTAACACCGTTTGTCCCATAGAGACAGTAAGGTATTAGTGTACACCTGTTGTCCATAGAGACAGTAAGTAACACCTGTTGTCCATAGAGACAAGTAAGGTATTAGTGTACACCTGTTGTCCATAGAGACAGTAAGGTTATTAGTAACACCTGTTGTCCATAGAGACAGTAAATAACACCTGTTGTCATAAACAGTAAGTAACACCTGTTGTCCATAGAGACAGTAAGTATTAGTGTACACCTGTGTCCATAGAGACAGTAAGTTTAGTGTACACCTGTGTCCATAGAGACATAAGTATTAGTGTACACCTGTTGTCCCTAAGCAGTAAGGTATTGTCACCTGTTGTCCCATAGAGACAGTAATATTAGTGTACACCTGTTGTCCATAGAGACAGTAAGGTATTAGTATACACCTGTTGTCCATAGAGACAGTAAGGTAACACCTGTTGTCCATAGAGACAGTAAGGTATTAGTTACACCTGTTGGCCATAGAGACAGTAAGGTAACACCTTTGTCATAGAGACAGAAGGTTATTACACCTGTTGTCCATAGAGACAGTAAGGTATAGTGTACACCTGTTGTCCATAAGACAGTAAGGTATTAGTATACACCTGTGTCCCATAAAGACAGTAATGTATTATTACACCTGTTGTCCCATAGAGACAGTAAGGTATTAGTATACACCTGTTGTCCATAGAGACAGTAAGGTATTAGTGTACACCTGTTGTCCATAGAGACAGTAAGTATGGTTTTACACCTGTTGCATAAGACAGCTAAGATAAGTTACATTGTCATAGAACAGTAAGGTATTAGTGTACACCTGTTGTCAAAAGAGACAGTAAGGTATTATGTACACCTGTTGTCCATAGAGACAGTAAGGTATTAGTATACACCTGTTGTTCATAGAGACAGTAAGGTATTAGTTACACCTGTGTCCCATAGAGACAGTAAGGTATTAGTATACACCTGTTGTCCATAGACAGAAGGTATTAGTTACACCTGTTGTCCATAGAGACAGTAAGGTATTAATGTACACCTGTTGTCCCATAGAGACAGTAAGGTATTAATGTACACCTGTTGTCCATAGAGACAGTAAGGTATTAGTGTACACCTTTGTCCATAGAAAAGTAAGGTATATGTACACCTGTTGTCCATAGAGACAGTAAGGTATTAATGTACACCTTTGTCCATAGAGACAGTAAGGTATTAGTGTACACTGTTGTCCATAGAACATTAAATTAGTTACACTGTCCATAGAGACAGTAAGGTAACACCTTTGTCCATAGAGACAGTAAGGTAACACCTGTTGTCCATAGAGACAGTAAGGTTTTAGTGTACACCTTTGTCCATAAGAGACAGTAAGGTAACACCTGTTGTCCCTAGAGACAGTAAGGTAACACCTGTTGTCCATAGAGACAGTACGGTATTATGATAACCTGTTGTCCATAGAGACAGTAAGTATTAGTATACACCTGTTGTCCATAGAGACAGTAAGGTATTAGTGTACACCTGTTGTCCATAGAGACAGTAAGGTATTAGTGTACACCTGTTGTCCATAGAGACAGTAAGGTATTAGTTACACCTGTTGTCCATAGAGACAGTAAGGTATTAGTGTACACCTGTTGTCAAAAGGACAGTAAGTATTAATGTACACCTGTTGTCAAAAGAGACAGTAAGGTATTAATGTACACCTGTTGTCCATAGCGACAGTAAGGTATTAGTGTACACCTGTTGTCCATAGAGACAGTAAGGTATAGTGTACACCTGTTGTCCCATAGAGACAGTAAGGTATTAGTGTACACCTGTTTGTCCATAGACAGTAAGGTATTAGTGTACACCGTTGTCCATAGAGACAGTAAGGTATTATGACACCTGTTTCCATAGAGACAGTTACGGTACACCTTTTTCCATAGAGACAGTAAGGTATTAGTGTACACCTGTTGTCCATAGAGACGATAAGGTATTAGTGTACACCTGTTGTCCATAGAGACAGTAAGGTATTAGTGTACACCTTTGTCCATAAGAACAGTACGGTAAACCTGTTGTCCCATAGAGACAGTAAGGTATTAGTTACACCTGTTGTCAAAAGAAACAGTAAGGTATTAATGTACACCTTTTGTCCCATAGAGACAGTAAGGTATTAGATTACACCTGTGTTGTCCATAGACAGTACGGTAACACCTGTTGTCCCATAGAGACAGTAATATTAGTACACTTTGCATAGATAAGTGTACACCTGTTGTCCATAGAGACAGTACTGTAACACCTGTTGTCCCATAGAGACATAAGGTATTAATGTACACCTGTTTTCCATAGAGACAGTAAGGTATTAGTGTACACCTGTTGTCCCATAGAGACAGTAAGGTATTAATGTACACCTGTTGTCCCATAGAGACAGTAAGGTATTAGTATACACTTGTTGTCCATAGAGACAGTAAGGTATTAGTATACACCTGTTGTCCATAGAGACAGTAACACCTGTTTCCATAGAGACAGTAAGGTATTAGTGTACACCTGTTGTCCATAGAGACAGTAAGTATTAGTGTACACCTGTTGTCCCATAAGACAGTAAGGTATTAGATACACCTTGTTGTCCATAGAGACAGTAAGGTATTAGTTACACCTGTTGTCCATAAAGACAGTAAGGTATTAGTGTACACCTGTTGTCCATAGAGACAGTAAGTATTAGTATACACCTGTTGTCCATAGAGACAGTAAGGTATTAGTGTACACCTGTTGTCCCATTAAAGACAGTAAGGTATTAGTATACACCTGTTGTCCATAGAGACAGTAAGGTATTAGTGTACACCTGTTGTCCCATAGAGACAGTAAGGTATTAGTATACACCTGTTGTCATAGAGACAGTAAGGTAACACCTGTTGTCCATAGAGACAGTAAGGTATTAGTAACACCTGTTGTCCATAGAGACAGTAAGGTATTAGTGTACACCTTTGTCCATAGAGACATAAGGTATTAGTGTACACCTGTTGTCCCATAGAGACAGTAAGGTATTATTGTACACCTGTTGTCCATAGAGACAGTAAGGATTAGTGTACACCTGTTGTCCATAGAACAGTAAAGTATAGTATACACCGTTGTCCATAAGAACAGTAAGGTATTAGTGTACACCTGTTGTCCCATAGAGACAGTAAGGTATTAATGTACACCTGTTGTCCCATAGAGACAGTAAGGTAACACCGTTGTCCCATAGAGACAGTAAGGTATTATGTACACCTGTTGTCCCATAAGACAGTAAGGTATTAATGTACACTGTTGTCCATAGAACAGTACGGTATAGTGTAGTTTCAATGTGAAGAAGAGAGTACAGACGTGACAGAACACACACACACACACACACAGCAGTGGAAGCTGCTGTAGGAGAGACGACTCTTAATAATGTCTGGATCTGAACTAATTTAATTACATTTTTGATGAAAACCATGTGTTTGATGTATTTGATACTATTCCACCTATTCTGCTCCAGCCATTTCCACAAGCCCGTCCCCCCAGTTAAGATACCTCACTGTGATGCAGTCCTGAGCTGTGAGTTCCATCCCTGCTCTGCTCTTCTCCCTCACTGAGAGAAGCAGGCCGGGCCAGTCAGTGTACTACTTAGCAGGTTAAGTGGGTGTTTAGCACAGTGGGTTACAGGGTTGAGACCACATCCAACCAACAGAAATGGACTGTGAGTAGGAGGAAAAGAGGCTAGTTTACTTTAGCCTCTGCAACAAGAAGGCAAGTTTCGATGCCACATCATTGTGCCAACATCCAATCACCCCATCTCTTGTTCTCTACGTCTCTCTCTGCACAGTACTTTCTCTCCCTATCTCTGTACTTATATCGCATTACAGTGTAGACTGCCTGAGCAGCATTTCTGCCCTCTCTATGGTGTCAAACACAATCATGTTCACCTCACCATACACGCTGACAGAGAACCCTCAATAACACGTCTTTATAGCCCCCATGTGTGTGTATGTGTGTGTGTGTGTGTGTGTTTTAATGATCTGCCAGGAGCAAATATGTCTTGCCGCTGGAAGCTGTGAACTAAACTAATTATGACATCCCCTCTGTTCACTTCAATCCCAAACGTGTGAAATATTAATACTGCTGCTTTCTCATGATTATATTTCCCTCTCGTCATATTTCAGCGTTACGACTTTTTAAAACAAGTTTTGCAGTTTGAGGAAGATTATTATAGTATTAAGAAGACAGATTGACTACTGATAGGCACCAGAGGAGGCTGGTGGGGGGGAGTTATAGGAGGACAGGCTCACTGTAATGTCTGGAATGGAATTAATGGAATGGAGCCAAAGACATGGAACACATGGTGACTGCACGTTTGACTCCATACCACTTATTCTATTCCAACCTTTACAATGAGCCCGTCCTCCTATAGATCCTCCCACCAGCCTCCACTGATAGGCACACTTCGAACAAAACTACTCACTGCCTGCCACCAAGTTACACCTAAAACTGAATCTTTCAACTAATGTTGAACGTAGAATCCAAGTCACTTTGCCGATTCAGTGTGAATAAGGTAACTTTGATTCAGTGTGAATAAGGTAACTTTGATTCAGTGTGAATAAGGTAACTTTGATTCAGTGTGAGTAAGGTAACTTTGATTCAGTGTGAGTAAGGTAACTTTGATTCAGTGTGAATAAGGTAACTTTGTAAGTGTTTCTCAGGTTTCTTGTTGGCATTTATAATTATTGTGGTCACGAGAAAATCCCTATTTACGTCAGGGTGAGTCACGAACACTTCACAGTCAGCCATTTGTGAATGCAGCCTATTTAAACTCCCCTCTTCCTGTCATGTCTGTCTGCTTCTCTACACAATGACTCAGCTAGGCTCTTTATTCCTATAATACATCATTTACTAGATTTCATTTGAATTATGTGTTTTTCACATTCTCTGATAGCATGAACGTAAACGAGAGAACAAAGGCTGCTAACGAGCGGCCAGCCAATTAGAAGACAGATTTATTGCTTTGGCCTTTCAGTAAACACACCAGCCTGCCGAAGTACAATTAAAAAAATAAWAATAATAACCAACGTGGAGTTTAGAGAATAGAAGCAGACAATATGTGTGGCAGAAATGGCACCCTATTCCCTATGGTCCCTGGTCAAACTTAGTGCACTATATAGAGAACAGATATGCCATTTAGGGCTTAACCAATAGCTTATAAATGTCAGACTCCTCTTGACGTCATCTATAAGCCCAGATCTACTTTGATAATTAGATAATGCTTCCTCCAATAGGATTTACACGATGAAGTAAACAATGAATTGATCAAATGAGAAGACTGTGATTTTGTCTGAGCGGAGGCTCGGCGGCTACACTCCCTGGCCGACTGTGACACTGGCTGGAGTCCCAAATGGTAGCCTGATCAGGGCCCAGAGGAAATAGGGAAATAGGTTGTAGGAMATTTAGGAAATAGGCTGTGATTTGGTACACAGCCACTGTCTCTTCCTCAGAGAACCAGATACAAATGTCCCTCTCAAACCTTCCTATAAATCTTTCCCACTGGCTGTAGTCCACAAATGTGCATGGCTGGCTCTCTCTGGTCCCTCCACAGTGTGCTTCAGAGAGGAGAGAGCATCATTGGGTATAATAGGGACAGTACTCTCTATCCTCTGGCATACCTGTGATGACGGCCCAGTTGACTCTACTGTTGACATCGGTTCTATTTGGGTTGGGTCTAATGTGTTTCTGTCTGGGTGCCTCGCTGTGCAGCGCTGTGCAGCGTGTTGTGGCGTCTCTGCTCTGGGCCCTTGTCTAGCTCCTGTGACGTGCTGCCTTTCTTTAGTCCTTGAGAGATTGATGAATCCATTATTTATGTTACCAGCCATAAATCTCAGAGTTGAGCCCTAAAGTGAGCGACTCGTGCCACGTGGCTTCTCGCATTACCCCCCTTATTCAACAGGTTGAATGATTCATTAAGGCTGTGCTGCCTGACTGCTGCTGCTGGGCCAGCCGCTGGCAGAGGGGCGCTGCACAGGAACACGCCTGGGGGGGACTCTCTCCTGGGAGACGTGTGTGTGTGTGTGTGTGTGTGTGTGTGTGTGTGTGTGTGTGTGTGTGTGTGTGTGTGTGTGTGTGTGTGTGTGTGTGTGTGTGTGTGTGTAATAGCGATCACAGTCTGTCGGTGCGCTTTTGGTAATGTCAACGACTAGTCGGTAGAAGAGTATAATGATACGTGATGGAGAGAACATGTCAGCAGGCAGAATCAGTAGAAATGGTCGTATATGTGTGTGTAAATCAAAGTAAGGGGACCAGGGCCAATTGTGGAGTCCCAAGGACCGCCAGAGGAAACCAAAAGCAACTGCCCGCTCTGGTTACACGATGTCTGGGGTAGAGAGAGAGAGAGCGAGGAATGACTGGAGGGAATGTGCCTGAGTCATAGCCTTCCTCCGTTTGTGTTTGCTTTCTCCGGTGCCATCTCAGGTCCTGCAGGTAGAAATGCAGCACTGTGTAGTGAGTATTAGCACTGTGTAATGAGGTGTATAACACTGTGTAGTGAGCGTATAGGCACTGTGTAGTGAGGTATAGCACTGTGTAGTTGAGGTAAAACCTGTAAGGTTGCACTGTGTAGTGGAGGTATACATGATGAATGCACTGTGTTAGTGAGGTATATGCACTGTGTAGTGAGGTATAGCACTGTGTAGTGAGATATAGCACTTGTAGTTGAGCATATAGCACTGTGTAGTGAATATAGCACTGTGTAGTGAGTATAGCACTTGTGTGAGGTAGAGGTACTGAGATCAGCCTGTAGTAGTTTAGCACGGTAGTAGTAACACTGTGTAGTGAAGTATAGCACTGTGGTAAGTGATGATCCAGCACTGTGTAGTGAATATGCGCCTGAGTGATATAGATGTAGTAATCAGCACTGTGTATGTGAGATATAGCACTGTTGTGAATGCAGTGAGAGTATAGCACTGTGTAGTGAGATCCCAGCTTACTGGATATGCTTGTAGTGAGATATAAGCCACTTGTGTAGTGAGATTATAGACTGTGTAGTGAGATATAGCACTGTGTAGTGAGTATAGCACGTTACGTGGTTAGCACGTGATGAGAAGATAGCACTGTGTTTAGTGAGATACAGCATGGTGTAGTGAGATATCCACGTTAGGGCACACACTGTGTAGTGAGCTATAGCACTGTGGGTATGAGATAATAGAGACTGTGTAGTGAGATTATAGCACTGTGTAAGTGAGATCCCAGCACTGTG